>NW_014012194.1:8847-14729 GCF_000611645.1 Monoraphidium neglectum
GGTTGATCCGAACAGAAGGGGGGCTACTGCCTTGCATGCCTTTTTGCCTGTTTCGCGCTTAGCCCGCTTCAGTAAATCACCCCGCGATATCCCAAGCTGGGCCCAGCGCAGGACCGCAGTACATTCGGGTGCGGTCTGCAGGCCCACTTGGGCCAGGATTAGGATTAGCTGGTTCCCTCCAAAGGATTAGGCTGGCCTGCGTCTTGCGCTGCCGCTGCCAAAGCCGCTGCTGCTGCGCCGCTGTTGCAGAGGCTGCTACTGCTTTCGATGTCGTGCTGTTGGCAACAAAAACATAACGCTGCCACTGCCTGGCGCTGTTCGATCCGTGGAACAAATAACAACACCCTTCCTTCCTCCATGCGCCGAGCCCAGCTGTCAGCAGCATTGCGCACACTTGCAGACTGGATGGAGCGATGGACACAGCGGCGGCTGCAACTTGTTTGTTAAACTAAAGATTTAACAAATTCCTCATAGGACTGAGCTGGTGCAGGCACGCGTGGGCTCTCCATCAAACACTCGAAGATCAAGTACGCCTGCGCGGTTATCAAACGCTCTTGATAAGCAGCGCAGTAGATTATGAGGGCGTCGATTGCTTTGGCACAAAAACTACCGTATGCATGTACCGGACACTCGGCAATCGCCAGGCAACCACCACTGGTGCCAACCTTGGTGACACGCGCTCATATGGTGTATATCCTGTGGAAAAGTCCTTTACATCACATATCAGTACCCTTGAAGGCCGTCCAGCCCTTGAGGGCGGATCCCAGATCTGTTTTGCCCCTTGCCCGCCTGCTCGCGGGCCCTACCGGCCTCAATCCGCGTCTGGGAGTCTAACTTGCCTACATTGATTTCTTGTGGGGCTCAGCGGCGCAAGGCAGGGCCCTGCAGCGCCACACTGGAGGTGCAGCATCACTTGCTTCCCTAATTAATGTATAGGATGATAGTTCCAGGGTTTGCCAGTGTGTACACGGTATGCATTTGTACGAGAGTACGTGCAGGTACTCAGATACCGGCTTCACTCACTGTGGTGGGTGCAGTGCCACCTGGTAGATTTGTATTGGCAGGGTTCAAGGGGGCAGCGACAGGGAAAGTGAGGAAAGGATGATCTCAAGGAAGTGACTATGCAGCAGGGAATGCGCCACACTATATCCCAGGCACTGGCCAAAACCAGTCTCACTGAGGAGCAGACGGCAAGGCGGCAGCTGCTTTGCCAGCCTCAATCGACAACACGGACAACAGCTCCTATTATCACGAGGCACAGCCCAAATTGCTGGACTCACCCTTCACCAAACGCCAGCAGGCCAACCCACCTGCGGGGCGCGCGGCAATCACGTGTACAGTCGTCTTGCCGCCCCAACAGGAGCCAGCCGCCGCATCAGGGCCCAACATTGCACACCCCTTCTCTGCATTTTGTAGCATATAAATGAAGACAATCAAGGATTCATGCACCCCACCCAGCACTTCTGCGCCCACCCCCCGCTGCAACTTGCATGATTGAATCCCAGCAGCTCAACACCAGGCCCTGGTGAAGTGCTTCAGGCCCGGAGCCTAAAGCACTCCCCAAAAAACGCTGCTGCTCACCAGTTGTTGCGGCTGCAGTCGCCGCTGTCAAAGGGCTGGTAGCCCCAAGAGTGCGTCGCGCTGTTCACAAACCACGTGATGTGGTACACCCAGCACAGCCGCAGCGCGCCGCCCCACACCACCGCCCCCACGCCGCCCAGCGCGTACAGTGCGGCAAACTGGGCAACGATGTGCCAGGGGTAGGTGGCGCGCAGCCAGCGGTAGTAGGGCTGGGCCTCCATGTCTGACACGTTGGAGCGGTCGCCAGCGCGCTCGTGGGTGACCTGAGGGGGGCGGGGAGGGGGTCGTGGGGAGGGGCTGCAGCTGGCGGGACAGTGATGGTCTCAGGATTGGGCGGGGCCGGGTAGGATGTCGAAATTGGGGTGGTGTCCAAGGGGATCGCAAAATGTTGCCAGAGGTCAGCGTCTGCGAGGGGATGCCACCTCCCTTGCGGTCGTCGGTGGTTTCAAAGGATGCACATGAGTGGTGGTTCAAGCAGCCAAAACCACAGGAGTGTCCTAATCGATGAACTATTGGCCCCCCCTCCCCGAGCGACCCCACACACCTTGTGATCAAACAGCCAGCCCATGTGGGACCACCTGCAGGGCACAGCGACACAGCAACCGCGGTTTTGTGTGGGGGGCCCAGCTGTGTGCACACTCAGGGCTTGGGTAGCGCGGCTGCTGGCGGCGAACGGCGTCAGGGGTCAGCAGTTCTACAACAGCATGCGGACCGCACAGCAGGCAGTCAGCACAGTGGTATGAAACCCAAACGAGAAGGACAGGGTGGAGGCAAGGGTCGCACCAGAAGCCTTCATAGATGGAGTGGGTGTCCAGCGGTGTGTCTGTGTGCAGGTGGTGGTACCTGCGGCAGTGGGGGTGGAGGGGGTGTCTGCGAGCATGTAGATGCATCGAAGCGTCCTTCGAAAGATGGCTTGCGGTATACGCAAGCTGATCGTGCATCCCACGCGCCCTGAGCTGTCAAAAACTATGCCACGCGAATCACCCCCTGCCCCCCGCCGATCAACCCGCCGTGTCTCTGCCCATCGCCGGCATACCTACACCTGGTTGCTCGAACCCCGGCTCCATTGAGCCTGCGACACAAGCAAGAGCAGCCAGCAGTACGTGCGCCCCCTGCCATCCCGCTCACTTGTGGTGTGATACCCACATCATCGGGTCCCCCTGCCCCGACAGCACCCCGCAGTACGCCAGCCCGTACTCCAGCCACTTCGGGGTGACGAACGCCTTGTGGCTGAGCTGGCGGTGGAAGGACAGGGTGATCCCAAGGCAGCCGGTCACGAAGTACAGCCCGAGGAACAGTCCGAGGTTGGCCCAGCTGAACGTGAAGGGCGCCAGGAGGGCCAGGGTGTGGATCAGGCCCATGAAGCCGAGGTAGACGTAATCGTTGGCGTCGTAGGCTCGTCCGAGGAACGAGCGCGTCTTGGGGGTCGCGTAGACCTCGGAAAAGGGGATGCGCTTCGCGCCGGGGACGGCGGCCTGGGCGGCGGGGTCGGGCTTGGTCAACACCTGTGCAACCATGGCAGAAGAGTTTGGGAGGCTTGCTCAGGCTCAGGTGCATAATTTACTCTGTGTGATTGAGGTGAACGGACGGCTGTGCGGGCGCTTCCGGCGGCGCAAGGTGTGGTGCCAGTGGCGCCGGCTGCGGGCAGTTTACGCACTGAATCCTGGAATTCCCATGTGAGAAACACCCCTCTGGATCCCATATTTTCCCCGTCATGACCTGCTTGGGGTTGAGGGGCACGCCAGCCTCGCGGGCGGTGCGGTAGAGGCGGTCGTGTTGCTCGTTGTAGCTGAGGCCGGGCTCGTTGTAGGGGGCGGATGGGGCGTCCACCGAGGCAGCAGCCCTGGAGGTCAGGGTTGGATGAGGGGTCGGCAGTTTTGGGGGGCAGGGGCAAGGAAAACAGGCTGTCAGAGGAGAGAGGCCGTGTGACATCAGCAGGAGTGGGTAGGTGGGCGAATGAGGGAGGCCAAGGGACAACAGGGGGAAGCGCAGCGCTGGGGGCGTCATGCGTTGGGGCGTCATAAATATGTTGGATATGGCCGCGTGATTCTTGAGCTGCATTGAGGGGGACGTTGCATCCACGTCAAGTGCGCGCACGTCAAGTGCGCTGCGACGGACATTGCGACAGCGCAGTCAACGCCAATCGCGCTCCGGTGAGATTGCAAGACGGCGTGCCTCACGCCCCATATATGTGTAAAATGTACATGATACTCCAATGCACTAACCGGTTGGCGTGCAGGAGCCGCGGTGCTCGAGGTAGCCTGGCAAAATATCGCTTGCACAGACTGCCCGGGGCAACGGTGTGGTTGCGAGACAGCTGCATCTCGAAGGATTATGTTCCGATGGATCGGTGACCCAGCCGTGCGACGGAGCGATGTCTCTTGATCAGGGATGCGTTTTCCCGGAACCAGGAACAGAATTGGAGACGGCAAGTAACAATTACGAGTGCTGATTATACGTGTATACTTTGATTTAACATAGTCCTTGCGCCCAGCTCACCGCAAGCTGGCCGCTGCGAGTCACGGCAGCAACTACTTCCCTTGCACCGTCGCTCGGTCGCTGGCATCAGTGTCGTGCACAGCTGGTCACGCGGCAAGAGGATCAAGCGCAAATCGCACCTGGTCCTTATAAAAAATAGCCAGGATTTGCTTGATTTGGGGGCAACTGTAGGTTTTATCCATCATGTGCAGGGCAGTAGGGGTACAATACTGGGTTTTGACCGGCTGGTGTGCAACGGGTGAAGCATCGGCTGCCTGCTGGCCGACGCAGAAGGTTTCTCAGGAGTTCAGGCAAAGCGCTGAGGCCCGTGGTCGCTGCCAATTGGTGCATGCGTGTGTTCAAGCGCAGCAACGACCGCCAAGCAGACCTCACAGCAGCATCTTCAGATGCTGCGTCCCACACGTGGCACCGTGGCATTGCAAAGATTGTTGATAGCACAAACTTTCAGGCGAGGCCTTGAGCTGACGAAGCGTTGCACCTCATCTAGTGCACCCGCGAAGTGCAGCGAGTGGCGCAGGCGGCCTGTCCCGACACGATACTGCTGCGCCAGTCCACTCGTATTGCATGGAATCAGCCATGATGCAATGAAGTTTGTAATACACGTTCAGCAGCGTGCTATAACGCACTGCTCAGGTATCCCGCGCATCAGATCGCGTTCATTTGAAGTTGAATTTGCGAGCAGTGGGGCGTTATAAGGTGTACCAAACTAGGGCCTCAACGTATTGATGTATGACATTGTTGGTAGGGGCAACAGCAATTACTGTAGCAGCATACACCCCAGAGTTCAGCATCAGGGCACCGCGTGCGCCAACCCGGCCAGCGCTGCTGCTCTGTCAGCGGGTCAAGCCTCCAGCCGCCAGCACACATCATCTTGGTCTGCTGAAGGCCCGGAGCTCTGCTGCGCGGCCGCGGCCAGCATGGCGCCTTCGCGGGGGCGGCAGCCTTCACAGTCCGCAGGCGGCTCCGCCCTTGCGTCAGCGCCGGCAGCCACGTTCGGCCACGCCGCCTTCGGCCGGGTGCCCCTCGCCAAGCGGACTGCAATATGGGTGGGTCTCGCACGAACTCACGATCCCCTCTTGAAACCTGCCCCATGCAACGCATACCACGCCTCAGGCAGACCGCCGGGCCCGCTTGTGCACCACCCCAGCCTTTGCCCCAGCCCCGCCCCGCCACGCCCCGCCCCGCCGCGGCGGCCGCGCCGCGCCCTCCAAACCCACCGCAGGTCCAGCGCTCCGGCGCGGGCATGGCAATCGACCTCGTTTCGGCGCTGCTCTCGCTGCTGACCGTCGCCACCTACATCGCCCAAACCTACGAGGACCCCAGATCGGATCTCTACGCGTCCCTCCGGCTTCTCGATCTCGTCTGCAGCTTCATCTTCGCCGCGGAGTGGGGCTTCTGGCTCTGGACCTCCCATGACAGGCTGCGGTTTGCGTTCAGCCTGCAGTCGGTCGTCGACCTGGTCACCGTGGTGCCCATGGTCGCGGCCTACTTTGCGCCCCGCGGCAGCTTTGATATCTTTGAGCGGCTCGTGCGGCTGCTGAGGATCCTGCGGGTTTTCAGGATATTCAGGTGGGAAGCCATCGAGGTTGCCGGTAGAGACTGTGGACTGCAGTGGAGCAGCAGATCCGGCAGTCCAACGAGCCGGGGTAGCAACGCGGCCGGACGCACGACCCCTGCGGGGCACGCTCTCAGCGCGCCGCGGAATGCGCGGTCAACCATCTGCCCCCATCTCTGTCCACTGATCGTGGCGCCCCCTCTTGTGCTCCCTCTTCCCCTGTGTCCCACTGACCCGCACGAACCCC
>NW_014012193.1:0-6320 GCF_000611645.1 Monoraphidium neglectum
ACCTACCAATGTGTCACGGCGCCAGGTGGCGCACAGCCCTTATTCTGGAGCGCTGGACTGCCTGAGGCAGGTGCTGCGGCAGGAGGGTGTCGGGGCGCTGTTCAGATCCTACAGGTGCGGGGCCGCTTGATTTCTTTAATGCGGTCTGGGGTTTTTGCGGCTGGCAGGATGCAGAGTGGGCAGAGCGGTGTTCCAAGCCAGTCCAGCATCCGGGTTCAGCATGAAACGCAGCGCCGGGCGAGTGACCAGGCGGAGCTGGCGGCAAGAGCGTGGCACGAGCAGTGCCACGTCAGCTGTCGGCAACCTGATGGCACCGGCTGCAGCCGGCATTTGTGTACAAGGGGTGCTTACACAGCCCGCAGCAGGACCAGTCAAGCCAGAGAATCAACAAACCTGGATTTGCAAATCCCAAAGCTGGGCCATGTTTTGCTCTGCTGTCCTGTCTGAGAGCGCCTCACTTGCCGACTGCGATGCCCATGCTGATTTTGCTGCCCCTCTCATGTTGTCCAACCCCCTTCTCCCTGCATTACACACGCATGCACGAGCATGGGCGTACACGCACACACACACACACACACACACACACACACACACACATACACATGAGTCATGCATGAGTGCGCGCGCGCCCACCGTGCTCCCCCACCAAACCAGGACGACCATTATCATGAACATCCCTTACACCGCCGTGCACTTCCCCATCTACGAGTCTTCCAAGAAGCTTCTCAACCACCTCCGCGCCACGTCAGCATCATCCTCGTCCCCCAACTCTCCCTCAGCAGCAGCAGCAGCAGCAGCAGCAGCAGCAGGAACAGCAGCAGCAGCAGCAGCAGCGCCAGCAGCAGCCCAGGGGTCGGAGGCAGGGCCGCTGCCTGGCTTGTCGTCCGTCGTCGCTGCGTCGCCGGAAGCGGAAGCTGCAGAGGCGGAGGAGGAGGGGCTCGCGGTGCAGGTATTGGCCGGCGGCCTGGCGGGCGGCGCGGCGGCGGCGGTGACTAATCCTCTAGACGTGGTGAAGACGCGGCTGCAGACAGAGGGAATGCACTCCTCGCGGCGCTACGCGACAAGCGCAGTGGTGGGCGCGGGGTTCAGCGCTTAGGGATCAGGGTTTGGGCCACCCTCCGGCTCACCGTAGTTCTCGGCCCCGGCCAGCGCGCGGCGGTTGCTGCATCGCGGCTGGAGGGGCGGTGGCGTGGCCTTGCTTGCAGGCACACGCGGGAGGATGCGTGTCCGGGCTCCGCGCGGCGGCGCGTGTGCCGGCTTCCCCGCTGTTGACTGCTGATGCGGGAGCCCGTCCGCCCGGATTCCTCCTAGTCCTGTGGCAGCCACGCGGCCGCAGCTGCAGGATCGCTTTTGGAGCTGAAATTGGGAAGCTTCTCTTCTTGCCCGTGCAGGTCCCAATGCTGCGCCGTATCGTGCAAGAGGAGGGGGCCGCGGCGATCTGGCGGGGCTGGCAGCCGCGGGTGCTGTTCAATGCGCCGTCGGCGGCCATCTGCTGGGGCATATACGAGTCATCCAAAGCCCTGCTGCTTCAGGACTGAGCGTGCTGTGAGGTTTGCCCTGGCCGGGCCTGTCGACGGGCGTCGTGGATCCTCGTGCCTGTGCGGGCCCGTGCTGGGGTGCGGGCGGCCGCCGGCGTGCTGGAAATGGCTGCAATGCCGTTTTGGCTGCGGGCTGGTTGTGTGGCAGCTTGGGGCCGTCGCACACCAAGCCTGCGAGCAGTCGTTCACGTTTCAAGGCAGGTGGCGTCTACACTTGCTTGCTGCAGCAGCTGTCGGCGCGAGTTTTGCGCGCCCAGCCCCTCGTGCGCATACGTTTGTCTGTGGCCGTTGTGATGCAGCCTTCGGAGCCGTTTAGGTCGTGTCTTTCTTGTGAGCAACAGCGAGAACACTTGTTGATGGTGTTCGTTTCCTGGTCCATTCTATACAGCCATCCGCTGCATTACAATCTTGTGCAGCATCCGCCTCATGTTGGCTGAACCTGCACCTTCCAGCAAATCCAATCCAACCGCTTGCACCGAGACCTGACTTGCGCCCCCCGTGCTTCGCGCCCGCTGGAAGAGCAATCGCAGCAAGCCTGGGCTCTTGTGCAGGAGCCCTGAAGCTCCACCCGGCGAATCTCTGTGCTGCCAGCATTCACCCCTCCTTGGCGAGTCTGAATCTGTAATTCTGCCTATGCTGTCCTACCTTCTATCTCAGAGCCAATCGACCCAATATTTGGTCTCGGTTTCTGATACTCATATGCGTTGCGCGTTGTCGAGTACTTTGCGGGGCACGCAGCCGTCGGCTCGCGTCGGTGCCCCCCAACCTTGCTTGTGCTGCAGACGCACAGCGGCACGCGTGCATACGCGCGCTGGCTTGCTGGCCGCGGCGTCGTCAACACACATGCAGTACTTGATACGCGCGGACGCTGGCGACGGCAACACATACAGGGGGCCCTGCGTATATGAACGCGCTCCTACCCCAAGGTCACAGCCACCCGTCAAAAAGGGGTTGTCGGTGCCACCACCATGGGCGTGCAGTCGCGGGGTGCAGCGGCCCAGGAAGCTTTCGTCCCAAGCGGTCCGCGCCTGGTGAGGTGGCGGGGTGCCTCCTCGGCACAATTGCATCATGCTCCGGGCCGCAGCCTTTTGGCCAAGAAGGCACGGCCTTTTGCACCACGCCGCGCACCGCAAGAAAGTGCTGGTTGGGGCAGGGCGCGAGCTGAGAGAGTGATGTGGGGTGTTTTGCTGCGGGCTGGCCAGCAGGTAAGGTGTGAGAAGCGATGGCATCGGCCGTGGACAGTGAAGCGGGAGTGTCAGTGCCGCCAACAACGTGCTGCTCCCTGGGCACGCCGCGCAGCTGCACACGGCTGGGGGCGGTGGCGGGGCTGCGACAAACTGCGGCCAAAAACACACACAACGCGAGCGCCGCAAGGGGCTTATGCTGCCTTAACTTGCATGTTGTACATGGCAGGGCGCCAGGGGGGCCAGGGGCCGCCGCTCAGCAGGCGCCGCGCTGCAAGCTGGGGGCCATCGCTGCAAACTTCAAAACCACATGCTGCAACCAACTCAAGCCAACCAGAGCCGGTCACCAGCCCCCTCTTGCCACAAGGGGTCGGTCCAGTGCCCAAATGGAAGGGCGATCATCACACGTGTCAGAATGATGTCAGCGCAGCTCCTCCGGCCCTCCCAGCTCAAACACGCTCATCAGGCAGACGTGGTCGCTGCCGTAGTCATGAGAGGGCAGGCCGCAGGGCAGCTGCCTCTTGTCAGGCGGCAGCAGCACCGCCACGGGGCGCACGCGCGGCGCCGCGCCCGCAGCCGCGCCCTCCGGCTCGCCGCCGTCGTGTGAGGTGCGATCGGGCGCCGGTTTGAAGCTGCCAAGCGGCTGCTCTGAGTACCAGATGAAGTCGCCTGCAATGAACACGAGGGTCGGCCGGAGGTTGTGGGTGCAGAGGAGAGGGCCAGCTGCTAGTGGGTCGAACAAGGAGGTGAGACGACAGATGCAAGCGGGTGTCCCCAGTGCTGCAGTCAGGGCTGCAAGGCAGTGAGGGAGAGCGAAGCTGCACCTTACAACCACACAATTTTGAGTTCAGGCATGGTGTGGGATTTTGTTCTATATATGACAGAGACTCTGCATCGCCAGCTTCTCACATGTGTTGTGGAACATCATGTGACTCGAGGTGAACTCTGGCTCGCAGCCTTGTGTGGGGGTCAGCAGGCGAGGTTCCAAGAGGGAGTGACGATAGCGCTTGTGGTGGTTAGGAGGGATGAAAGCTGCGGAGAGCAGAGACAGAGGGGCCTAGATGCATTCTTAATTGGCCCCCAGACAGGCCCAAGCCCGGAGAAGATGTGTGTGCTGGCCCTGTCTGCATCTCCCAACTGCAAGGGCTGAGGGCTGTGCACACTTCATGACTCACCCAACACATCCAGGTAGCTGCTGCGCAGCTTCAGGGGGTGGCGCACCACCATCGGGCGCGGCCCTGCCTCCTGCTGATGGTACTGGTCCTGGTGCTGTTCATGGCTAAATCTGGCTTCGGATTTGCCCGGCAACGGGGCAGCAAGCACAGTAGAACCCAGGGCCCTCCGCAATTGGTCCTGTGTCCACTGGGGCCCTCCGCCCTGCGACGAGGCCGATGCAGCGCCAGCGGCGGGCAAATTTGTCCCCACAATGCCAGTGGCAGCTGGAGGGGCGGCGACAGCGGCAGCGGCGGGGGCGGCAGCGGCGGCGGGGGCAGGGGCGGCGGCGGGGCCCGGCTGCGGCGCGGAGGCGGCGGCGGCCATTGCTGGGGGGTTAGCTGGCGCGGGCGCGGCCGGGGGCACGAATTGCTGTGATCCTAGGTAAGGCATCAAAGCGACGCCTCCCGCCGCAACCACTGCGCTCCTGCCGCAATATGACCCACTGCCGCTTCCACTTCCGCCACCGCTGCCGCCGCCGCAGCTGCTGCTGCTGTTGCTGCTGCTGCTGCTGCTGCTGCTGCTGCTGCTGCTGCTGCTGCTGCTGCTGCTGCTGCTGCTGCTGCTGCTGCTGCTGCTGCTTGATGGGGTATGTTGGTTGTGATGGCGCCCCTGCTGCAGCTCGCGCGGCCTCAGCGCCTCATCGCGGCCGCCTTCAGGAGCAGGCGGCAGCAGCTGCGCAGCGCGGGCCTGCTGCAGCAGGTTGTGCCGTAGCGCCGGCTGCGCTTCCTGTTGCTGCTGCTGCTGCTGCGGCTGCTGCTGCTGCCGCCGCTGTTCCTGCAGTGGCGGCGCCGACTCGCCGCCCCGCGCGTCCTCCTGCCCGCCGCCGCCCTTGTAGCCGAAGCCGCTCGTGTTATGGTGCGCGGCGCCGTTTATGGCGCGGCGGTCGATCGATGCCAGGTCGAGCTCCCCCCTGGCGCAGAACTGGTAAAGGGGAGAGCCAGGCACAGTGTTGAAGTCGCCGCAAACGACAACCCCGTGCGTGCGCGCCCTCCTCGGCCGCGCCGCGCACCAGTCCTCGCCGCGGCCGCCGCCGCCGCCGCCGCCGCCGACCTCCTCCCCGGCCGCCTCCTCGCCGCGCGGCCGCCGCGGCGCATGCCAGTGCCGGCGCGGCCGCTTCGCGCGACGACAGACAACTTCGCCGCCGGCGCCGGCGCCGCTGCCCGCATCCATACTGCTGCCGGACGCCGCCGCGCTGCATTCAAGATCAGCGGCGCAGAGCTCGTCATCCGCTCCGGCGGCCGCGGCGGCGAGGGCGGCGGCCATGGAGGCTGCGGCGACAAAGAGTGTTCTGACTTGGCCGAGTTTGATGTCCCCCGCTTCGGGGTTGAACGCGATCTGTGGGGGCGGTTGCCAGGTGGTTGAGGCAGTTGACAGGCGGGTGAGGGGCGGTTGGCAGGTGATTGAGGTGGTTGCAGGTGGTTGAGAGGCGGTCGATTGTGGTTGAGGTGGGTGGCAGGCAATCGGTGCAGGCTGAGGGGTCATCGAGGTTGGTTCATTCAGAAAGATATGCCTGATAGCGTTGTCGAGTAGCCGAGGAGGAGGGGGCCCAGGGCCACATTTGTGTGTGAACACCAGGAGTACGCCGACAAGTGCACAGCTGGCCCCACCAGACGGCCAGCGCGCACCCAGGCCCCAGCCATGAACCCTAAGGCCGGGACGCCTGCAACCGTCTGGCAGCCCGGTGGCTGGATTGGCTGGGTGCGGCGCCCCGCGCGTTTGCCGGCCCCACACCCACGTGCGTGTTGGCCACCAACAGCCCCACGTCCCCATCCAAGGCGCCGCCGCAGCCGCCGCTTCCGCTGTGGGCGCCGCCATGGCCGCTGGCATTCCTGCTGGCGCTGTTGCCGCTGCTTTCCCCGCTCCCGCGGTTGCCCCAGGCCGCCTGCGCCGCTTCGTCACGATCGCCGGAAAGGTGGCACGGTTGAGTGCCGTTCGGCCGGATTTGTCGCATCGGTATCTGCTGCAACCGGTGGTGCTGCTGCTGACGCTGCTGCTGACGCTGCTGCTGATGCTGCTGCAGACGCTGCGTTTGCACATCCGCAGCCGCACCACGCCGCCACAGGCCCCGCATGGACTCCCCCTCCGCCGCCTGCGCGCCTCCGCCGCCGCCGCTGGCCCAGCCACAGACAAACTCATCTCCAACACCAGAGCCGCGGCGGCAGTTCAAGTCGGCAGGCACGGGCGCCGCGGGCCGCGGCGGCTCGGGCTGCGCCGGGCTTAGGGCGACCAGCAAGGCGACGTTGTCCGCCAAACCATGGTCTTTGTACCGCACCCGCCGCACGTGCGTCGCGCGCAGCCGCGTGGCGCGCCAGAACGTGGCGCAGCCGTCGCGGCGCGCGCCGCTGCGGCGGGCAAAGACGGACTCGTACCTGCGTCACCCAGG
>NW_014012193.1:6993-7639 GCF_000611645.1 Monoraphidium neglectum
GGCAAAGACGGACTCGTACCTGCGTCACCCAGGATTTTTATAAGCGAGAGGGGATGCGTGGGCGGCGGACGCCCCGGGTGGGAGCGGGCGGAGTGGCAGGTATGGAAAACAAGTGTCCCTTTGTGCCCATGAACAGTGGCCAAACCCCTCGGCCTGGCTGCCGCTGCCTGCAGCAGGCCGTCCTGCTTGTGAGGCTGGATGCGTCCGCGCCTGCGGGCAGGCACCTGAAACGCGGGATGCCCCCACAGGCCGCTCGCTCCCCGGTCAACGCAAGTCAAACGCACCAGCCCGCTTCCCCTCTCATCCCGCCTCCACCCGCTGCGCCTCGGCAGCGGCCCTCTCCTCAAACCTTCCCAGGAACCCCGGAGACAAAGCCGCCCCTTCCCCCGGCCCACCCGTGCTGCTCCAGCTCGGAGCGCAGATCCTCGTATCGGTCGACCTCCTGGAGGCAGATCACGTCCGGTCCGAGGCAGGCCAACTCCCCGAGGATGGCGCGGCGCCGGTGGCGCCACGACAGGACGCAGGGGGGAACCTCCGGGTACAGTAGGTGGCGGTGCTGAGAGCAGTACTTGTCTGCGGCGGAGGCGGAAGGTGGGGGCGGTGCGGCGCCGCGGCCGGCGGCGGCGGGCGGTGGGAGGCTCAGCCG
>NW_014012193.1:8155-15369 GCF_000611645.1 Monoraphidium neglectum
GGGGGGGGGGTCGCGCCGGGCCGCAGCGGGGTGTGAGGACTGCTTAGAAAGGTCTCTCGGCAGCTGGCGCGAGGCGCGGGGGCGCGGCAAGGCTGGCGCTTTGCTGGCCGGAAGTACACTACGCCGGAAGTTATTTGCCCTGCGTTTTGTGTAGCCGTGTCGCACCCCGCACCTGCCAGAATGTTATAAGATGCCACGGAGATCCTCTGGCCGCTCGTCGTCGGCCGCAGGTCGTCCCATTGAGGCGGGGTCCAGGCTGGCGCGTAGGCATGTCCAAGGCGGGGGGGCGGGGCGCCGGCGTGCGCCTGCCGCGGCGGCAGAGAGCAACCCGAGGTCCCGGTGTGTCCCAGCCATGTCCGATCGTTGGAACATGTCGACGTGCAACTCCCGGTTCACGCACGCACTTGCCGAGCTGTCACAGCAGGTACAACGGCAAATCGCGTTGGCACACCCGGCACCCACCCAGGCCCTTGTAGTGGCGACATCCTCAGGTCCGAGCGTCCGCGTATAAAGCGCTACTTTCTGCATATTGTGCGGGAGAGCTGATGAGCCCCTGCCAGCTTGATATCCCCCTGATCATCAATGCTGAGGCTGACGAGCAGGCCGCTGAGGCCGGTGTAAACACTTCAGTTCTGCAATCCAGTGACAATGACGATCGGTGGCCTCATCTGGGAGGTGCACGGATGATCCACACCTGAAGACAGCCTAGTGACTGCTGCACACTCGATGACGGGGTCACGGACACATCAGCACACCCTGAGACTGAGACCAGGCTTGCCGCTGCCTGTCAAACCGTTGCCAGCCCTGATGATGCACTTAATCATATGCTGTGTTTGTGCTTGCCGCGACAACCAGGTGGTCAACCGCCCCATGTGCCATCCGTCAGGCAACGACCCGTGCGGGCAAACCTGCAGCCTTCGACACAGGAGGCTGAGCGCCAAGGGCCCTCCACTCGGGCATATATGTCATCTGCAGCAACTAACAAGATCCGTGAGGCCGGAAAAGACGCAATCGCAAGTGTGCACTGCCGGCCTGTGGCGGGTGTTGTGGGGACCAGTCCAGGCCAGACACGGGCGCGAGGGCGCAGGCGGAGCCAGCATTGGGCTACCCTGAGATTCCTGCCAGCCATACCGTGCACAGAAAAGCATGGGTTGCATGCAGCAGGAGACGCCAACGAGCCAGCAGCGGTCGCAGCTACTGACGCACGCCTGTCGAATCCCCCCCACTCTCATTTCTGGATGCTGCTGCTGCTGCTGCTGCTGCTGCTGCTGCTGCTGCTGCTGCTGCTGCTGCTGCTGCTGCTGCCAGTACTGCTGCTGCCGCTGCGGCTGCTGCTGCCGCTGCCGCTGGGGCTGCAGCTGCGGCAGCTGCTGCGGCTGCCGCCGCCGCCACTGCTGCTCGCGATAGTGGTGCTGCTGCGCCACCGCCTGCACGCGTGCAGCCCGGGGGTCCTCTATCTGGGGCGCGGTAAGAGCTGCAGGCGCCCCATGTAGCGCTCTGCGGCGCAGGGCCCGCTCTTCCACAGAGAGCCCCTCATTTTTGGCGGGAGAGCCTTCATTCGATTGCCCCTATTCATCTGCAGCGCCAGCTGGCCGACGCAGCGGCTGCGCTGCCGCTCTCGCCGGCACCGCAGCGACCGCTGCTGCCGCCCGCGCGTTGTGAGACGGGGGTGCGTGGGGTCGGGCATACCAGGACAAGGAACACGCACACCAGCATGACGTAGCCTGCACTGCCACTGCGTGCCAGTCACGCGGGGCGGCGCCGCCGCATGGCAGCCAGGCGGTGCAGGGGAATTCAGTCTCGGCCGCGTTGAACCGTCCCAGCCAACGCTGCCGCAGGCTTTCCGGCGGCGTCCAGATGCCTGATGTCAGCGCGACCACCCAGGGAATGTGCACTGCAAGGAAGTTGCACGCACCGACAGTCGGCGGCGCAGCGTCGAGCCGTGCGTCCCCACAGCTGAGCATCCGAGTGGGGTTTTGTGCGTGTGTGCGCGCGCGTATGCGGCGCACACACGCGCGCACACACGGCTTGGGAGCGCCTCTAAAAACAGCAAAGGCGACCCCAGCAGAGATACGGAGGGCGTGAGCAGCGCGCCTGTGCCTGCGCCGTAGGAGCCCCCAGCAACCGCGCTCGTCACACCCAACATGCAGGCAGGGGGGGGACACGTAGTCGCCCGTCCACAACACGCCTCCTACCCACCCCTTCCGCGCTAGAAAAGCGCCGAAACAATATTTGAAGTCAAATACGCGGCCTATCTACGCCAGAGCGAGCAGATCACGTGACCTTCGATCAGTGCCTCCCGGCGGAGTCACCTGCGTTGTCGGCTACGCGTCGCGAACGCGTCGTGTTGCATTCATATTGCCCTACGGTATGGCTGCGTCTTCGAGCTCGAGAAGGCTGCATGTCGGTTTGGAGGCCAGCGTTGATCCTCAAGAGCTTTGCAGCTGGCAGGAAGAGCTGGACAGGGACATCCTCGCCCGCACCGAGCCATACGTGGTTAAGCTGTATGGCAGAGATGATGCGGACCAGCCCTTGGGCGAGTTCTCGGGGATCTTGCATGCACCGCAGCCGCTGATATGGACAGTGGGCCACGCGCTGCAGTTTGGAAAGGATGCGAACAGCAGCGGCGTCACCTCGTTTTGTGGCTGTGTACCAGGACGGCTCGCAGGAGCACGTGAGCGTCGAGGTGCCACCCGTGCCAGGCTTTGACCTGCTGCTGTTGAGGGGGTCGCGGGCCAGCGACAAGCCACTGGCGGCTGCGATCGCGGCGCGGTGCGACATAGCATATACGCTGGGCTGCATGCCTGGGTCCGCGCGAGTCGGCATTGATCGCGGCGTTGTGGCCGCCGCGGAGCCATGCGCCTGGTACGTGGCCGCTCACGCAGGCGAGGGCTGGTCGGGCGGGCCCGTCGTGAACAGGCATGGCAGGCTGCTAGGGCTGGTGCAGGATGGCGCAGGCAGGGACATAAAGTGCGTGCGTATTGTGTCCTCTGAGGTGATGCAAACATTCGCTGTGATGCACGCGCGCCCCGCCTTTGCGTCGTGACATAGAGGCGCTGGCCGTCTGTTGTTTCAAGCGGCCGGCATTCCTGCAGGCATTGACTCAGGGACACGGCCGGCATGTTACACGATTGATTCACATGCAGGCTAGTGGGAATGTGGCCACCAGAATGCAGGAGAGCACCGTTGGAAAGGCAGGGTGAGGGTTGGTGCGGCAGGCAAGTCAGTCGCGAGGCCCTTGTCTCTGCCCATTTCTCCGATTGAAAATGCAAGCTGCATCAGATACATTGATACCACAGACGTAGGCTAACAGCAGCGGCGCCCACCACGTTCAGCTCAGACAGTGTTGCCTTTACGCTTTACGGGTCGTGCCGCAAAGCAGCCGTCGGTGCATGGTGTGCCGGAGCAACATCGTGAGAGCCGGGCCTGTGGGGCAACCGCTCTGCAGTATGACGTGGTGATCCTGAATGAGGCTCCTCTGCGGGGGCCAACAAAATCAACTCAAAACAAAATTAAACGAGCACGCCAGAGAGGCAGTAAATGGCAATCCCGCAACCGCTCAATCTCTACTACCCTAAGCACGCCATCATTAAGCCCACATTCGAGCATGGCTGTGACATCAACTTCTCTAAAGTACATGCGTCGCCAATCTGCAATGTCAGCTCCGCAGCTGCTCCGCCTAGGCCCGGCAGGTTGAGTGGATGCCGCAGCCAGCCCTGCCTCATCGCAACAACTCCCAACCAAACAAAAATCAAACCCCTTTGCAACAATGGTCCCAGGAACGGAAACGGCTTGGGGTTTGCAGTGCAACCTGCTTGCACCGTTCATGCCAAATGCACAGGCAGGGATTTTCCCCTGCCGTAGGTGGCAGGCCAACTGCAGACACCACTCGGTCAGCATAGGCATCCTGCAGGTCCGCGCGGTCTCTCGGCATCGCTTGCGTCCCAGTCAAACACCAGTCAACGCCGGTCAACGCCGGTCAATCAATCCTGCGTCAGGTCCGCCTCCCCCGCGTCGATCCACTCCAGCACCATCTCCAGCTGCCCCTCCAGCGCCCCCTGCAGCGGCCAGCTGCCGCGCAGCCGCCCGGCGGCCGCCACCTCCATCAGCGGGACCTTCACGCGTCCCAGGGTGACGGACTTGAAGCGGTCCTGTGTGGGGGTGGGAGGCGCACAGCAATATCCTAATTGGACCTAGAGTTATTTGCTGACGCTCCCTGCCGTAGTTTTCGTGTCATTCTCAAGGGGTGTCAGCTTGAAAGTGAGTTTGCTCTGTACAGTGTGTCCTGAGTGATCTGACTGCGCCTATCACAAAATGTGATGCGTCGGCAATCCCTTAATCCATCAGCCACGCGCCCCGTCCACTGTCCTTGCAGTCTATCCGCACCACCCCCGTGGTAACCTGCCCCGAAGCCCCTGCACGCACGCACACTCTCCCTGGCAAAACCTGCCTTGTGGAACCCGCCCAAAACGACGCCGCCACAAGCATCCCACCCCAACCCCGCCCTGCACGCTGCCCCACAAGCCAACCTGACTGCCGCCCCGAAAACATCCCTCCAAGAGCCGCCCCAAAAAAGCAGCCCACCGTAATCTTGAGGCTGGCTATCTTCTCAAAGGTGGAGGTCCGGTCCTTCACGGTGGCCAGCAGCACGGCCCCCGCAGGGATCATGGCAAAGTCAAACTTCTCGTTGAACCTGAGTTTGACCATTGTGTGCGCAATGACCGCAGGGAATGTTTTCGTTGTGCGTGGAGGCAGGAGGCGAGCAGGAAGCTTGTTTGTATGAGGAGGCAGGAGGGCGTACGAACAGGAGCGGGGCCCACATTGTGAGCACACACACTGCGCGTCCTGGCGTGTGCGTTTCCATATGCAGTGTCTTGGTAAGCGGACTAAGTGGCAAGGCAGGTCGGCAGAGGCATATTTGCGAGGCAGCAGCTTGTCAAATTGCACAACGTTGGTCCCTTGCCATCTCCTCCCAGACTCCTCGCATCATATCGCCCCCAACCCCCAACCTTCAATCCCTGACCCCTGACCCCGCAGTGCCGCGCATGCCTCCTCGGCAGCTGGCTCAGACCCCTGCAACGCACCTCGGGTTGGCCTCGTTCCAGATGGTGTTGGACACCTGAAGACGTTTGGTCAACGGGGTTAATGAAATGTGGTCAGATGATGCATGCAAGCAGCAGGGTCAAGGAGACAGTGGGATTCGAAGAGGGCCCGACCGTATGCCACGCCGCTCAAACTTGATGTGCATCAAGCCCTGATGGCGGACCCCAAGGAGCACGCTGGCAGGGTGGACGTGGGGCAGCAGGCAAGAGGCCTGCTCGGCCAAAAAACAGGAAGCTGCTGAGTGGGGTGCGCGGCTGCGGGGGTGGAAGGGGCAGAAAGGGGCCAGGACTGAGTCCGCAAGCATGAGGGAGGCGTCAGCGGTGCAAAGGGGGCGGGCCTCGCGGCTCGCCTGTCGGTGCTGCGCCGCCGCGAAGCCGCCCTTGGCGTTGCGCGCGCCCGGCTGGCCGGCGGAGGCGTCGCCGCCTGCGCCGTACAGGGTGAGCTCCACGTAGGGGCTGCAGGGTTGAGGGTGTGTGCGCGCACACGTGTGTGTGTGTGTGTGTGTGTGTGTGTGTGTGTGTGCGCGCGTACCTGCGTGCGAGCGCTTGCGAGCGTGTGCGCATGCGTGCGTGCGCGCGTGTGTGTGTGTGTTCGCGCGCGTGTGCGTCCGTGTGCGTGAACATGTGTGTGTGTGTGGGGAGGGGTGGTGCAGACCTGAATTACGGGTACGTCTGGGCGCATTGCATGAGTGTGCCACGCCGCCATCGAGAAGCAGCGACCCTCGGCTTGGCACACCCTGCTACCCCCTACCTCTCATCCGTGAACGTGCATGATGCCAACACTCTCATTCACACACGCGCACGCGTGAGCACGCACCTGTTCGCACGTGCACGCAAACACGCATAGACACGCAAAAACACACACACACACATATACACACGCATGCCTTCGGCTCCTCTGCATAGACTCGTATGTACACACACACACAATTCCACACACTTGTTACTTGCTTAAAGCCCGTAAGTTTCCCCACAGGTCCCTTGGGTGTGCACATACATGCACACGCCGGCAGCACTCACTCGGGCTCGCCCGTCCAGCCGCCGAGCGCCGTCGCCCGCACCAGAGTGACCGTCAGGATGCCCTGCGGCGGGTTGGGTTGGCCCGGTGGGTGCTTTCAGAATAAGATGGCTGGATTGCAAACATGGAAGGCATGCGATAAAGATGGGTGTCTATTGCAGATGCATACAAAATGTAAATGAGATCGATTTCCAGATGTGTTGGCATTGTAAACATCATCGCTAAATTTGAAGGTAGGAAACGGGGCGCCCTGTTTCCAACCTGCATGGATGGGAAGTCCAGGTCAAACCCAGTGACCTATCATGCCATGAAGTCTCTGCAAGTTATGACGCCGACTCGCAGCCGCATTTGGGCGCGAGGTTTCACAAGCCTCGACGCAGCGCCCCGCCCCCTCCCCCCCCCCCCGGGGGTGCACCTTGTCGTTGGGCCCAATCTTCCTGGCGCCCCCCGCGCCCGGCCGCGCGACGCTGCCGCCCGCGCCGCGCGCGCCGACCTCCTGCGGGCCCACAGGCTTCTTGGAAAACGTCGTGTAGCGCACCTGGTAAGAGGGATCGCGCGAGTGCTTTGTCTATTGTTCCATTGCTTTTCTGAGGGGGCCGGCGGGGGTGTCGGTTTGCGTTTGAAGTCTTTGGGAGGGGAAGGGGCAGGGAGAAACTGACTGATTCGCGTCGTGATCCGCGGTTTTCAGGATGCATGGTGCGGGTGGGATGGATCCGGCCTGCAGGTGGCCAGGCTCTGGGCGGCCCGGGCCCAGGGGGTCAACTGCGGGCCGACATGACCCCCGGGCCGCGCGCCTGCCGGCGCAACTGACATTGGTATGAGCCGATATCGATGAGCCATCGCGGACTGGCAAACGCAGATTCTCACAGGGCTGTTCAAAAATCAGGTGAGTATACATTTGTTTGTTTCTTTGAGATGGAGGGGCATGCCTTTCGAGGCCGCCGCGGAGCGGTTGATCTGCCGCGTCGCCGCCCCCCCAGAGGCCAACCCTCGCCAGGGGGCAGCCCTCGAAAGGGGCGGCAGCCGCACGCCCGCGACCGTCCCCACATGCCGCCGGCCGTGCACCCCTCCGCAATCCCCCCCCCCCCCCCCCC
>NW_014012192.1:0-4185 GCF_000611645.1 Monoraphidium neglectum
CCCTGCCGCCGCCGCCGCCTGCGCCGCGGCCCTTGCCGGGCGGCGGGATCCTGGAGGTTGCGTCGCTGCCACCCTTGCCGCGCCACAGAACGCGCAGCGGCGTCCCGGGGAACCCGATGTTCTTGCGCAGGGCACCCTCCATGTACCTGCGGGCAGACGCCCAAGGGGCGCGGCCGGCGCCGCATGAAATCTTTGCTGGGCGGGGGGTTGCGGAGGCGCACGCCCGCTGCCCAGTGTGTTTAGCCTGCCAAGGCGCGACGCCGGCTGACGTCTGCGACCTCAGCGGCATGCAGGCAGGGCGTTGCGTGCCCTAGCTGGGAACGCACCCCTTATCCGGCGCGCCTCGCCGCCCGCCCGTCCCCCCCTCCTCCGCCTGGCTCATCAGGCCCCCATCCGCACCTCCTGTAATCGTCCGAGAACAGCCGCGGGTCGTTGACAAACATGACAAACGTCGGCGGCCGCACCGCCGCCTGCGTCGCGTAGTAAACGCGCCCCTGCCGCCCGCTGCCGCGCGCCATCGGCGGCCCCTTCCACGCGACCGCCTCGCGCACGACCAGGTTGAGCGTCGCCGTCGGCACGCGGCGGCGGTGCTGCGCGCCGGCGGCGAGGACGGCTGCGACGACGTCTTCCACGCGGCGGCCGCGGCTGGCGGTCGTGCAGACGACGGTCGCAAAGCCGATGGCCCGCAGCTGCGCTAGGGTGTCCTCCACCGCCTTCTCCTGCGGATCCGAAACGCCGCAACACGCGTGGCCGTTTAAAGGCAGAAGGCGGCGGGCCGACCCCGCGCGCCCGCCACCGAGCAGGGCCAGCGGCGCGGCGCACCCCGCCGTTGTACGCGGCGCCCGGTCCGCTCCTCCGCTCCCCAGGAGCACGCCCGCAATCGAGCGCCCGGCCTCACCTGTGTGACCTTCTCCAGGTCAACCTTGTCCCACTTGTTCAGGACGATGACGGCGGCCCGGCCCTCGCGCGCGATCAGCTCGCTCAGGCGGAAGTCCTGCGGTCGATAAGATGAGCAGATGGGGTCAGCGACGGCCAGCGGCTTGGTGATGCCTGTGGGCAGCTATGTCTCGCCTCCAGACAGTGCAAGGCAGCGGGCGGCACAACGCATTGCATCCACCAGGTTGCGTGCAAAGGTCTACACGTGCAACCGCAAGCGCCGCACCTGCTGCGTCACGCCCTCCGACGCGTCCACCACCATGACCACCACCTCCGCGCGCCCCATCGCCCTCAGCGCGCGGTCCACGCTGATGGACTCAGCGCCGTCCTTGCTGTCCGCCACGCGCGCGCGCTTGCGGATGCCCGCCGTATCGATGAGCGTGAGCCGCTCGCCGCCGGGCAGCGTGATGGGCGTGTCGACGGCGTCGCGCGTGGTGCCGCTCATGTCGCACACGATGGAGCGCTCCTCCCCCACGATGGCGTTGATGAGGCTGCTCTTGCCTTGGGGGTGTAGTTTGGGGCGGAGGGCAGGCAAACGGTGCAAGAGTTGGATGAGAACAACACTCTTAGCTTGGGCAGCCTGGAACGATGTACAGGAAATCCCAGGAGGCAGCAGCGGTGCTCATCGCGCAGAGGGTCGCATCCTAGATGTTCCCCGAAACAGCTGGCTAAGTTGCAGTCAGCACGACTGCCGCTCGCACGCACGCAGCGGCCCCAACAGACCCCGCGGAGCGCGGCGCCGGGCACGCTGTTGCCCCTCCCAGCTCGCGCGCGCACGCGCACCGACGTTGGGGCGCCCAACGATCGCGACCGCGAGGGGCGCGTCGTCGACGCTCTCGGACGGCGCGTCGCGCGGCGGCGGCAGCGTCTTGGCGAGCGCGTCCATCATCTCGCCGGTGCCGGTGCCGCTGATCGCGCTGACCGCGTGCGGCTGCAGGCCCAACTCCCAGAACTCGGCGGCCTGGACGAATGCAAGACGTGTGTGAGTGGGGCAATCGTGTGTGTGTGTGTGTGTGTGTGTGTGTGTGTGCACGTGTGTGTGAGTTCGTGTGTGCAGCTCTTGCGTGGGTTTCCACCACAGCAGCAGATCCACACTAACTGCCTGCAACGCCGCACAGAACGCCGCGCTCACACCGGGCACGCGAGGAGCCCTGTGCTGCTAGGGGCCCCGCCCTCGACCGCCGCCGCCTCTGCCGCATCCGGGGCGCGCCCCACCTGGATGTCGGCCTTGGTGGTGCTCTCGCACTTGTTGACCGCCAGCACCACCGGCTTGCCGGGGTGGTTGTGCCTGAGCCAGTCCAGGATCTCCCCGTCCCCCGGCTGCAGCCCCGCCTGGCCATCCACCATAAGCACAATGCTGTCCGCCTCAGCCACGCCTGCAGGTCGGGCGGGTCAGGAGGGCGATCAAAGCGTGCTCGAGTGCAAGCGGGCGCACGGGCAAAACGCGGGCGGCAGGGGGCCTGAGCTTCCCGCGCGCCAGGCGGGGCACCGGGGTCAAGAGCGGCAGGGCGCGCGCGGCGCCGCGCACCCGCGGCCGCCTGGCGCTCGATGGCCTGGGGCAGGCCCTCCGCGCTGATAGACCGCATCGCCTCCTCCTGCTGCTCCACGGGCAAGCGCGTCGCGTCGCTCATCAGGCCGCCTGCGGGGGCGCGCGAGGGCCGCAGGCGGTGCTGAGGGGTGGGGCTTCGGCGCTTGCGGCTGCAACCATGCAGCGTGTTGCAGCACCCGCGACAAGCGATCGCGGGCGCCGCGGCTGCGCGCGCCCACCCTCGTTGCTGCAGTGCCCGCGCCCGCTGCCCGCTGCTGGGTGCCTCGCGCGCTCCGAACTGCCGCTGCCCCCCGCCTCGCGAGCGCATCCCCTTCCTGGCCTCTCCACCTCCTTCCTATTCACCTGTATCTATGAGGCAGAACTCTTTGTCGCCCCAGAACGCGCGCGTGTAGATGCGATCCCGGGTGACGCCGGGGTAGTCGTAGACAACAGCCACCGAAGACCCAGCAATGCGGTTGAACATTGCGCTCTTGCCCACGTTCGGGCGGCCCACGACGGCCACCTTAGGGAGGGCCGAAAGGGGAAGCTGCTGCGCGGAGCGCCGCTTGCGTGGCACGAAGGACGCCGCGTCATCGCCGCTGGGGCTGGGGCCGGCGCCGCTTGGGGAGGCGGCGGCGCCGGAGGCGGCGCGGCGCGTCGCGAGCTGGGCGGCTGCGGCTTCGGGGTCTGCGCCGAACTCCATTAGCAGGGACTCGTCAGAGAAGACGTCTGCGGCGGTGCGGCGGCGCGGGGTGCGTTGTGCACCGGTCAGCTGCGCACCATGCCTCGCCTAGTGCTTTGTCCAACTGCGTTGCGCCCGCTTGACGCGCCTTCACTGGCCTGGCCGTCGTATATATAGGTCAGTATGTGTATGAGCCTTTGCACGATCCCGCATGCATAACCGCGCTACCATTGCAGACGCACGCGCACACCGCTGGCGGCTGTCAATGGGGCGCTGGCTGGCTCACCAGCCTCGAGCACGCCGTCGTCAACAACTGTGTCCGGTAGGTCCTGCAGCTTCGCAACTAATGCCTCTGCAATCTTATCAAAGCGTTCCTGCTCTATGGAGGTGACAGGCGCATCCTCCTGCACGCTGCTCGCCCTCACCAGCCTGCAAGCCCGGTGAGACTGCAGCGGTGGCGCCAACACAGGCCTGCATCCTGATATTTTAGACAACACGATATTCATGGTGGATAAGAATAGGGCAGCAGATCACTCCGTACGGATTCGACTCTACAGAAGACTGCCTCGTTGCGCTGGCAAAGCGAGGTAGCTTATGTTGGTGACACGATACGCGTAATATATACCAAGACACGGCGCCTTGAATGAGAGACTTCCACAGCATTCGCAGGATGCAATGCAGCCGCTTTGAGCCCGCTGCAGCCGCCACTAGTGCATGTGACGTGAGCAAAGACATTGCACAAGTGCTAGCAGCTCTCAGAAGACAGACTTATAATCATGTGTGCTACGATGGAGTTCATCTATGATGAGTGTATGAGCAAACCTTGAGGTCGACGATGCACAGCATCGTTGACTAATTGACTGGTCCATCCTGCTGTCGTGGAGACTAAGTAGCATGCTGGCTGACCCATGGATTGCCAAAATAGGAACCATAAAAAGCGTGCTTGGACGTTCAAGTACAGTATCAAACAAAAAATGGAATCCTGCCTGCACAGCACTACTCTTATTACAAGGCAGAAGTGCAGGGCAGTGGGTGGGGG
>NW_014012192.1:4895-14892 GCF_000611645.1 Monoraphidium neglectum
GCGCGGCGATGCTGGGCGTGTGGAGTAGCAGGTGGCAGCATCAGAGATGCTTCAAAGCAAGGCAGCATGGCAAGACTAACAAGATGACTCTCAAGCAAAATTAAGAAAGATGAAGCAGAATGAGTGACAGGAATCTGATGACAGGAATGTTGATGCGACTGCTTTGATCGGTGGTCATGGCACTACAGGGCAAGCCTGACGATGGCGAGCGCATTTATTATGATGGGTGGATGAGGGCAAGCGGCCCCATGGCAGCTGCGTCGTTCAGGGTTGAAGAAATACCTGGACTGTGAAATATGGTGCACGTGCGCTATGGCGCCCTCCCAGGATAACTGACCTATGCCGCTGTTTCACTGGCCCCTCTCATAAATGTCGATTGCGGAGTAAGGCCAGGAGCCGCAGTTTTTGCTGAGAAGCACGCATCGCAGCCGCACACACGCCTGTCAGGCCCGGTGGGCAGATCGGCTGCGGCGGGTTGGGGCGCTGCTCGACCCACCCCGCCGCGCGCAGCAAGCCGTCGTCGCTGGTGCCCTGCGGCCGCTGCTGGTGCTGCTGCCACCACACCGCAGTGGCGCGCCTCAGGGGGTTTGCGCCCGCTGACGGCAGCGACAGCGGCAGGCGAGGACCGTGCAGCTGCGGCGCCCAGGCGGAGGCCGAGAAGGGCGCGGTGGCCGCGGAGAAGGAGAGGGCGTCGCCTAGCGCAGACGCTTTGATGGGCACCTGCGTGCGGATGGACATCGTGGGTCTAAGGGCAACGACGAACACCGACTTTACAGCAGTGCACAAAAGAAACAGTAGACTGCCGCTGGCGCATCCGCCAAAGGCAAGGCGAGTGTTTTTGCTGCGCTTGCCACCAGGCCAGCGCAGGGTCGCTCCGCCGCACCGTGTCTTTGGTGCATGTTGCAACCTCGCTGCGTTGAGAGCACGCCAGCTGCGCTACAATGATAGACTTTGACAGCAGGCCGGTACCCAGCATAACGCTCTCAATTGGGCTGTTTGTGCTTGCCAGCACGCAGGGCTTGCTTAGGTTGAGGGGATTTGGCAGCACCTCGTCCTGCAGCAACGTCGGCAGCGTGTGCATGAAGCAAAGGGGATGCACGTTGTTGACCTGCCTGTCATCAATGATAAGAGGCGATGAATGCACTCCTGGATGCGGCACCACTTTGCTATTCAAGCTGTCAACTAGAAAGTCACCCAAGGGTGCATGCACGGCTTCTCCCATGCAGATCCAACGTGCCTGATACTCTGCCAGGTAGTGGCAGCCTTCTGGTGACGTCACACACCCTGCTTCAGTGACATAGTTGCATGCACTGGGGCAAGGGCAACCAACAACACGTGTGTCCTGATCAGGGCGGGTGTTGGCAGCAGCGGCAGCTGACCACGCCGCACAGCACAACAAAGCACCATGAGACGCGCAAGAGGCCCCCTTGCCTGCCGCATGTCAGAGGCTGGGCCCACTCGCCTGGCATACCGTTTGTAGACCTCTACGCCAGCGCAGGTTCCCCATACATCTGGGGCGCCTGATTGGACCTGCGCTCGAGCACAGGCAAAAGAGGAGGGTATCTCAGCGCCATTGCGGTGGCTGTAATCACCTGTGAGTTTGGCGGTGCCGCAGTCTCAGCCTACAATCCTGAAACGTCACCTTTTGTTTAAAGTCCACCAGCTTCGGTGGCTCGCTGATGGCTGATGCGAGGCCGTTGGGATAGCATGCCTGTAAGGAAGGGGTTTATAGAATTAGCTGTGAGCCGCGCCTGCGTGCTCAGGCCTGTGCAAGTGCATGTGACACCGTATTGCTAGCATGCGCGCGAAAGGAGGGACTTGGTGAGAAGCGAAAGCATCTGCTGCGCAGCGGCCGCAACGTGCAACAGGCAGCAGCACCTCCTGCGCACCTGCTGGAGCCACATGCAGCCTGGCGCGTTGTTGCAATCGCTGAACAGAGCAACGCGAATGCGGTGGTGGCAATCAGGGTTGGTGTTTGCATTGAGCTTTGTGCGGGGATGTTTCGAAGCTCAAAACCAGAGAGATCATCTCTCTGCATGATACACCCAGGGGATGCATACCTGAAGGCTGTGCTCTTGTGAACCCGACCCACGACTCGCCTGCGGTACAGCTCAAAGCTGCATCGAACAACATCAGCCAGCAGGGAACCGCTGCAGGCCACCGAGACAGAGCTCCAGAGCAACAGGCCCACAAAGCTGCATAAGAAGCAAAGGGATGACCAGGAATGCTTGCTGCAATTACAAGTCAGGGACGAAATCTTGTCCTGGCCACCCTGTCGTGCAGCCACAAACCAAGTCCATCAGTGACTGCTGTGCCCTGCGGCTATCAAAACGCACCCAGTCACTCACTCTGCGTCGTCGTAAAAGAGTGAGCAGCCGCCAGGCCCCCAGGTGCACCACCCACGCACGTCAGCAGAGCACTCTGACTCGCTCGCGTGCGCCAAGCACGCGTAACGCATGGCAGTGACCTGGAGCAGCACCCTGCGCAATTTCGAGACAATGGATACAATGATGAGTTTTGCGTGCCACGCAGTTGTAGCAACGCCTTGCATGCAGGCAGTTGACCGCAATGCCATCAGGTTTGACCACCTGCAGAGTGCAGGCAGCCTGGGCAGCAGCGCACCGCTCGTACGAGTCCGGCTTTGCATCGACCGTAAACATGAAGCTAGGGTTGAGGGCACATCCCGTGCTGTCGCTCCACAGACACTGCTTGATTGTGCCACCTGAGGCCTGCGATTGCTGCGTCACACCAGCCGCGGGAGCAAGCAGGCGCCGCGGCGCCATCACGGGGACAATCGCGACGTCGGCAACGCCCCCCGTCGTATATGCCACAGCATGACCTATTACAAAGATGACTCCGACCCGCACGGCCCAAGGGCCCCTCATGGATTTTTTGAGCGCAGATCCTGGTGTAAACGTTTTGCCCCGCTGGCCTAGCCTTCAAAGGACTCCAACAATCAAATGGATATTTACAAGGGGGACTCGTTACTTGAGAGAGCAAGAGTGCCGAACAGAAGCGAATGCGAAGCTGGGGCCGATGTAGGACAGGTTCAGCTTAGGTCGCTGTCGCGATACGCATGGTTGATGTGTTAAAACATTCCCAACAAATATTGAATGCGCATCCTGACGCTCAGATCGCTCATCTACACCTTCATCGCCTGCTGGACACCTAAAGCGCGGCATGGTTCTGGCAGAGGATTGTTTGCAATAAGACAGTTCTTTGAGGCGCGGTCTATGCTGAGTAACTGAGCTCGTCGGCAGAACTGTTGCTCCGCAGAGGCTCGGCAGCAGCGTGTGCACTGGGTGCACGCCGCCCCAGGACCTCGTCGCGCCTGAGAGCGCGCGCATCGCATCAACTTGTGGTGACACAACGCTGGAGGCATTGCGTGGTTGCAACGTCCTGCAGGGGCATCAGTAAGCCGAGTGCCCTGGACAACGGTGTGAAGCTCAGCACCCTTGCCGTCCTCGTGACAGCTGCCACCGTGCCGTGAGCTGCAACAATGGGGGTGAGCAAGCTGCAGAATGCTATGCTCAGATAAGCTGATGAGGCGTACGCCCACACACCTTACTGTCGCAGCTGCAATGTGTCGCCCTCGCCCGTGTCATCAGCAGCAGATGTGCAGCCGCACCTGTTCCGTCCCCCCCACCCCACGTCCCTGCCATCCCCGCCATCACGCTGACCTGCCATGTTTCACATCCACTCCCGCGCTCGCCAGAAAAATGATTTCCTGTCGCCAAAGGATGTGAGTTTTTTGGCAATGGACCGGGGGTCTTGTGCGATTGGTCCGAGGTGGTTCCGCTCATACGATGCTGCATGCTGCTGCTGCCACCCCCAGACCTCCCCCCAATCGTCATCCCTCCTCCTCATCGCCCCACCCTAGCACACTCACACCCCTTCCATCCCCTCCCACTGGGGCAGATTGCCAACCGCATCAAGGCCAAGGGCCTCCAAAAGCTGCGGTGGTACTGCCAGCTGTGCCAGAAGCAGTGCCGCGACGAGAACGGCTTCAAGTGCCACCAGATGAGCGAGGGCCACCGCAGGCAGATGGAGGTCTTCGGGCAGAGCGCGGAGCGCGTCGTGGGCGGCTACACAGAGGAGTTTGAGAAGTCCTTCCTGGACCACATGCGGCGCGCGTGGGTGACGGGGAGACGCAGCGCGTGCACCTGTTTGGTCGCAACTAAAGCTGATCCACCCCGCATGCTCTGCGCAGTTTGTATCAGCAATTTGTATCAGGAGATCACGTATGCTCTTAGGAGATCCCTGACCCAGTCCCAGCTTTAGCAGTGGCTTTGACGGCAGCAACCACGCTCAACGCCCCTCAAATTCCCTCACATCCCCCCTGCCATCCTTGGCCTTGTGTGCGCACCCTTACCGCTCCCCAGGCACCCCCACTCGCGGATCGCAGCCCATGTGGTGTACAACGAATACATCCAGGACAAGCACCACATCCATATGAACGCAACAAAGTGGGCGGAGGGCAGATGCGGCGGGATGGGGCACACTGGGCTGCGGCTGACCGTGCCAAACGACTGCCTCGTGCGCTGCAACAGGCATCAGGGAGGGCGTTGATGCAGAAGGGCCGCTCGAAGCCCTCAAGGGCCCGCTCTTTGGTAATTCTATGCCACCTGCGCCAGCCCGTCCACTTGAGTCCTTGCGACTTCTCTTTCTCCCGCTCCCCGGGTGCCGCCCCTGCTGTTGCCTCCCGCAGGTGGCTTACCCTAACAGACTTTGTGAAGCACCTGGGGCGCGAGGGGTTCTGCAGGGTGGAGGAGACGCCCAAGGGCTGGTTTATCTCGCTCATACAGGTGCGCGCAGCCCACAAGTGCATAGCAGACAGGTGGACCAGCTCCAGCCAGGAAGCCCGGCTATCGCGTCAAGGGCGGCGGCGCAGGCCGGCGGTCGCGGAAACACCGCTGCTGAGCGGTGCCGGTCATACGCGAGTGGCTTCAATGGTAAGCGCCCCTCGATCGCCTGCACCCCACACCGCAGGAGGACCCAGCCGACAAGCTGGCTGGGGAGAAGCGCGCCAAGCTTGCGCGGCGAGAGGAGGAGGACGAGGAGCGGCAGGCGCGGCTGCTGGCTGAGCAGGTGGGGCGCGCGGCTGACGTGCACATATGCGGTTCCGGTTTTGGGGGCGCCCATAGGCGTGTTGAACGGGCTGCGGGGGTGCCTGCACAGGGTTACAGTACCATGATGGCGGGCGACCTGGGGGGCAGCTGAGGACTGCGCTGCATGCAGGCGCCCTGACTGAACGCACCCGCCGCCTCGGCGCGTGCGCCTTGCAGGTGGAGCGCGCGCGGCGGGCGGCAGGGGACGACGACGCGCCGGCGGAGGGCACGGAGCTGCAGCGGGACGAGAACGGGGAACCCTTGAAGCTTGCGCTGGCGCCCGCGCCGCAGGCCGCAGCCGCCGCGACGGGCGGCGGCGCGGCGGGGGCGCGGCCGGCGCGGCCGGCCGTGCCGCTGTTCGGCGGCGACGAGGACGGTGCGCGCTTGACAGCAGCGCGCCGGGCCAGCTGCATGGATCAAGCATGCACCTATCTCGCGATGTCAACGGCGATCACAGGTTGAAGGTGCTATCTATGCGACGGTTTTGCCACCTCTCACCTACCATTGCATTCGCCATCGGTCCCTCAGATGCGCAGCAGGCGGCTGCGGCGGCGGCGGCCGGCAAGAAGCGCTCAAAGTTGGAGGAGCTGATGCATCGGGACCTGGAGGCCAAAAAGCGGCGGCTCGACGGCGGCGCCGCCAACGGCGCGGCGGCGATTGCAGCGGCAGCGGCGGCGGGGGGCGGGCCGGAGCCCGCGAGCAGCAGCGGGCGGGGGCGCGTGGACCACTGGCTGGCTGAGGGCTTGGTGGTCAAGGTGATGAGCAAGGCGCTGAAGGAGCACGGCTACTACAAGCAGAAGGTGCGACCGGCGCGTCTTGCCTGCGGCGGCCGCTGCGGCTTGGGGTATATTCGGCGGTGCCTTGGCGGTTTGGCAGGGAGGGCGCGCTGCGATTGCGTGTGAGCGCTTCGCCGTGGCTGGCGACGCCCTGGTGCTCCCCAAAACCTGCTGCCCTGCCTTCTGCCCTCCCACGGCGCGCGGCACCCCCTGCGGCGGCGCAGGGCGTGGTGGAGAAGGTTGTCGACCGCTATATAGGGGAGATCTCCATGATCGGCAGCGGCGACGTGGTGCGCGTCGACCAGGCGGAGCTGGAGACCGTCATACCCTCCGCGGGCGGCCGCGTGCGCGTCGTCAACGGCGCCTACCGCGGCAGCAGGGGGGAGCTGCTCGAGATCGACACCGGCAAATTCGCGGCGCTTGTGCGGCTGTCCAAGGCGCCGCACGAGGGGCGGGAGGTGTGGTTTGAGTACGAGGACATCTGCAAGATGGAGTGATCTGCTTCGTCCTGGTGTGAGTGTCTCGTGGAGCTGTTGAGCTGTTGAGCTGTCGAGCTGTCGAGTAGAACGGCACCGCGACGGTTGCAAGGGCGTCCGGTCCATATCCATGATTTGTGCTGTGCTGCCAAGGAGAGTTATGAGAGGACAACGGCGCGAGCAGTGCTTGCTACGAGTTGACTGATTGCTGGGGGTGCAGAGTCAAACTGCAGGCCAGGTTTCATTAGTTCTGCCAGTAAAAACGCACCCAGCTGTTACCTGAAATTCCAGAGGCTCCAGCTCCAAAGACAGAGCACTGGCAAAGCTGAGCGGGGAGGTGCTGGAATGTAGTCACGATCACCACTGTGGTCTGGTGGCGTGGTCACCGGGGCTGATCGGCTTGGCTAAACGGCAAGGCTTGAGTACAGGTGGGCGCCGTTTGGGATCAGGACAGCTCGCTCCAATGCTACTGCACGGACGGCGGACACCAGCTCACCTCGCCTGCGCGGCTTGGCGCCCACCTACCGTCCGCTAGCGCCCAGGGTGGTCCATCACATGTGTGCAGCAGGCTTGCGCTCGGGACTACATGGTCCAGCACTAACCTCATAATCAACCCGCAAAGCACTCGGCCCCACAACAGAGAGGTGTCTGATACATTTGACAGGTCCCTGGAGCTCGCCAAAAGGTTTGCGTTTTGAGTACGAGGGCAGCTAGCTCAGCAGCAGCTGCTGCCTCAGCGGTGGGGGCAGCCTCTCAACACCGCTCCAATCTGGACTGCACGGTTGACGTTCTTTTGATTGCTGGCGAGGTGGCAGTATCCTTCTCGGGGAAGGCACAACTGGCAACAGGCCAGGATCAAACAGTGCAGCTACCGTGCAGTGTGATCTGAGCCCGTGATCGTTTTTAGGGAGTCGGTCCAGCCACCACGAACTGATCAGGGCGTGGCAAAGTCGTGAACATCGAGACGCGCGGGAGGCCAGCCAGATCTTCTACCTGTGTGAACCGGAAAGGCTGGGCGGAGTGTGCGGAGGCAGGGATCCATTAACGCGCAGCCAGGATGGCGCGGTTCAACGCGAGTGGGTGGGCGTCAAGGACGCTGCTGCTGATCATGATCGCCGTGATGGCCTTCAGCATCAGGTGGGCCGCCGTGCAGTTCGATTCCACTGCAACAGCACGCTCAGTTGATCAGCGTCGACTTCGCGCACACTTCACTAGCATCAGTCCATCCTTGGGTCTGCACTTTATTCCGGACAGCAGCCTTGCCACGAGCAGAGCGCCATTCGCGCCGGCGTCCCTCACTTGGCACTGGCCTCGGCCTTGCGAAGCACCCTCCAGCGTGACTTGAGCGCCCAAACCTTACAAAACGACACAACATAGGCTGTTCTCCGTTGTCAAGTACGAGAGCGTCATCCACGAGTTTGGTGAGCGGGCGCGGTGGTAGACCGCTCCACAGACGGTCGCACATGGGGTAATCGCGACGCCCCGGCTGCGCCTCGCCGCCACACCCCCGTCCGCCAAAACCTGCGGGCCGCTCGCGCCTCCGCACCCCTGCCCTCTGCGCCGCCTGACCTACGCTCAACAGCACAAGGGGTGGCACAGGGGGGGAGAGCGCGCGGCCTCAGCCACGCCGCTGCGCGGATGCGGCAAACCTCCGATTTGCGCGGCCGTGGGCCTCCCTCAAGACTCTTCCTCATGCATGATCACACACACACACACACACACACACACACACACACACACACACACACACACACACACACACGCACCTGATTCTCCTCCCACCCTTCCCCCAGACCCGTACTTTAACTATCGGGTGACCCAGTTCCTGACTAAGGAGGGCGTCTACAGCATGTGGGACTGGTGAGACATCCATATCGCGCGCGCCGCCCAGCCCCGCCAGCGCTTCCTAACCCATCCCCAACCCTTGAGGCCCGGCATATGTGCGGTCAGGGCTGGGCTCCGCTCGCTGCTGCGGCTGCCGCAGCCAGGGGATTCGCATGGGGACACAAGCACAAAGAAAGGCTCTCGCCTTTGGGTCGTTGGTGTGCTCAGAATCGCTGAGGCCTATGCAGATACCAAATTCATGAGGGTGGCGGAGCCACGCACGGCACCGCAACGGCGCGCCGGCCGCGCCCCTGCCTGCTGTGTGGGATGCGCGCCGCGGCTTTGACGTGCGTCTGCGCGCGCCCCTGCCCCCCGCGGCCGCCCTGCCCAAACGCCCCAGGTTTGACGACCGGACGTGGTACCCCCTCGGCCGCGTCATCGGCGGGACCGTCTACCCGGTGCGTGCCAGCACCGGGCCGCCCGCCACCCACGGTCGCGCCGCTGCAGCCGCCCGCGCGCCACCGTCGGCCGTTTGCGTCCGCGCGGCGCCGCGCTTGTTGCGACGCGCCCCTGTGGCCCCTGGCTTCCTCTGACGCCTCATGGGCCCCCATCCGCCGCCCATCCCGCGTCACGCGTCACCCGCAGGGCCTGATCGTGACGGCAGGCGCCATGTACCGCTTCCTCCATGCCTTGAACATCCCGATCCACGTCCAGGAGGTGTGGAGGAAGGGTCAGCTGCCTGGTTGGCAGTTCGAGCTCGGCCGACCCCGCCTTGAGGCTCTGTTGGGGCCCTTGCGGGTGGCGCCCCGCAGGGAACGGGCAGTTGGGGCATCATCGACCATTCGCCATGGCGCCTTGTTTGAAACATCTTGAAGCCGGGCAAGCGCGACGCGCATCGCCGCTGCACCCTCGTCCGCTGCTTCCTCGCGCACCCGGCCTCCCCTCAAAGCGTTGCCCCCCGCCCACGCGCGCCGCCGCCGTGTGCCTGGCCCCAGGTGTGCGTGTTCACGGCGCCACTGTTCAGCGCGTTCTGCGCCCTCGCCGCCTACGGCCTCGTGAAGGAGTGCCGCTCCGAGGGCGCGGGCCTGGTGGCGGCCACGCTGGTGGCCATGGTGCCGTCCTACATCAGCCGCAGCGTGGCGGGGTCATACGATAACGAGGGCGTCGCCATCTTTGCCCTCGTCAACGTGTTCTACACGTTCGTCAAGGTGGGGCGGGTCTGGGTGGACTCCTGTCCGTGGCTAAGGGGGAGTCTGTCAGTGGCTGGGAGCATTTCGCATGTTATTCTCGTTGAGGGATGAGACCAGGTTTTCGGTACGAATGTCAAAGTGGAGGGGTCGAGGGGATTGAGGGGGGGCGGACGAGCGGGTGTGCGCAGCGGTGGCTTGGGCCGAATGGCAAGTGCCGATTTGCAGAGCGCACGTACACATGCACCACTGACGGCCCCAGTTTAGGCGGCGGCCCGGCACGCCCAGCTGGTCGCTGGTTGCAAGGACGACCAGCTGTGCAAGCATGCGCCGCACCTGCCGCTCCTGCAAACACCCAGTGCCGCTGCAGCAGGGCATGGCGGCCCCTGAAATGGTGGCGCCTCCCATCTCAGTTCGTTGGTCTCAATCAGCCCCGGCAGCTCAACACACGCACACACACACACACACACACACACACACACACACACGCGCGCGCGCGCGCACACACACACAGAGGCGCGCGCATGCGTGTGCACGTTCGTTTGCAAGCGGATATGTTGCGATCCCCGTTGACCTCGCTCCATCCCAATGCCCACCCCTGCTTGCCGCCGCCCCATTCCCCCCCC
>NW_014012191.1:0-14171 GCF_000611645.1 Monoraphidium neglectum
TCCTTGCATTGTGCTGTGCTGCAAATGCGTTTGTGCAATACATTCTTTCTAGAGGGGGGTATACACACGTAAAGTCCCGTTGCTGTGATTTTCTTTGGGGATGGGGGCTGAGGAGTGTGTCACGGGGGTTCGAGTCCAAGGGATGGCCCAGCGTCCCTGCCTCACGTCGGCACCCTGACAGCCGGGGCTCTTCCTGGGCATTTCCCGCGGCTCCGGCAGTCCCCCTCCACCAGCCGCGCGTGCTCTGAACCCCTTGTGAAGGCCAGCCCACAACACATGCCCACACTCATGTCTGCACTGGCGACGATACATGGGCAAGCATACACACACACACACACACACACACACACACACACACACACACACACACACACACACTGCCGGATTGGTTTCAAGGGCCATTTGGGAACGGCTCATCTGTTTCACATAAACACTCACTAAGTGCTGCTGCGCGCAACCTGCTTTTGCAGGACGATTGCACACGGTTGAAGGCGCATCGGCTGCACCACAGCTTGCACGGGTGCAGGGCTAGGGTGCAAGTAAGGGGTGCACTATCACAGACAGTGCATGCACGAGGACAAAATGCGTGATTGAACAGACACAGAGCACCCAGCACGGCCGGCAAGAACACCCGCGCCATGGGCGGCGGCGGCGTGGGCAGATGAGTTGCTCCAGACAAGGAAAAGGAGGCGAGTTGGAGGATGCTGCGGTGAACGCCATGTTTGGTGAGCCAAGGTGAGCAACATTGCAGCACGCAGTGTGTGGTGTAGGTTGAAGCGTTAAGAGTGGCCAGAGCTGCGTGAGGGTGGAGGTTTGAGGAATGGGCGCGCAGTCAAACCCCCAGATAGCGGCCATGCACCACAAGTGTGACGCAGTGGAGGCCAGCAGCCGCAGGTTGATCTCCAGGCTGCAGGCGCAGCAGCAGGGTGCTCACAGACACAGGTCAGCCCCTGTTCCAGGCATTGCCATGCAGTTGGGGCACACCTCGCACAAGGAAGGCCGAAAGATGAGAGAGTGACGCTGGTGGTCACAGCCAAGCAAGCAGAGCGTGTGAGCAGGGCTACAGCTTGGATTAGGCCAGGAGATGCCGCATGCATGGGACAAGGGCCGAGACGGCTGGCAGCAAGCAAGCGCGCGTCGAAGCGCCGGCACCCCCAGACAAAGCACGGTTTGGCGAGTTGTCCACTCATGCAAGCAGGTGAAAAACTGTGCAGGGCACAATGCGGAGGCGAGCAGCCACGCGGGCAGAGTGCGGCGCCCTTTCGGGCCCCTGGTAGCTAGCACAAAAAAGGTGCCGCCGTTTGCATTGACTCATTATCCCCCGGCCACCAGGTCCCGGGCGGTGGCCTGGAGCCGCTCTACAATCAGCTGCCCAATGCTGGTTGCTGCGGCGATGTCAGGGGCCGGTCGGCCGCGCAGAGCTGCGACCGTTGTGATCTGGCCGCGCCACGCCAGCTGCGCGGTGACAAAAGCCGCCAGCCCGGGCTGACCAAGCGCTTGCATGGTCTGAGTAACAACCGCTTTGAGGCCGGGCTCTGCCAGAGTCGGGGCCGCTGCACCCAGCCGCACAGCTGCCGGTGGCGCGAGCGCATCCGCCGCAGCAGACGCCGCCGCCGCAGTCAGCATGAGCGCTGGCGAAGGCGCTATTGCCACGGCGTTGGCCGGCTCTGTTGGCTGCCCCCTCAGGGCTTGTGCCACAGGCGGCCTCTCTGCCTCGGGGGCCAGTAGGGTGGCCGCGCCCGCGCCTGGAATTGTGTGCACCACTGTCCCCCGCGCCCTGGCCACCGGCTCCCCCCACCCCGCCAGCGCCGTGCGTGGCGCGCTGCTGAGGGCCGCTGCCGCCAGCGCGTCGGTGACGCCCGGCGGCACGCCGTGCGCCGCGCTCAGCTGCTCCTTGCGGCAGCGCAGCAGCGACAGCACGCTGTCGATGCCGCTGCCTGTTAGGGACGCGACCGCCGCCTGCACCGTGCTTTCGCTTGATGAGGCCTCAAAGCCCTGCAGCGCGGACCTGACAAATCCTGTCATCTCGTGCTCCGCCTTGGCCCTGATTACGGCGAGGTCGAACGGCCGGAGGCGGAACCTGGCAGTCGGCGAGCGCGCCGCCTCTTGTGGGGGCCCCTCCTGCGCCAGCGCAGCAACGCCAGCTGGCTGCGCAAGCACCGCCGCTGCCGCCGTCGGCCCGCACGCAGCCGTGGCAGGTGTCGCTGCTTGCTTGCATACACGCAGCCGTTGCCAGCGCCGGCGCCGGCGCCGCGGAAGGCGCCATGGGTGGCGCCGCAAGGCAGCTGGAGGAAGGCAGGGCCGGACGCTTCAGGGGCGACCCCTGCTCAGCCGGCCCACGCTCGGGCGTGGCGCGCTTGACACCAGGCGAGCCGGGAGCCGCCGCCGCCGCCGCTGCGCCCGCTGCCGAACTCACCGTCGCACTCACCGTCGCGCCCGCCATCGTGCTGGTTTGGCTATATGGAGATCCTGCAAATGCGAGGCTGCTGCCGGCCGGGCTGCCCAAGTGACGCACCGCCGCTGGGAGGGCGTCTCCCAACAGAGGCAGCCCCGGAGGCCCAGAAGAGACGGGGGCAGGGGAATCGCAGGACTCCGCAGGCCTGGGTGCGGCCGGCAGCGCAGTTGCCGGCGGGGAGGCAGCTGCGGCGACCGGCAGCAGCTGCGCTAGCGCGGCGCTGGCGCCCCGAGCGAGCCACGCGCGGAGCCATTGTTGGGGTTCTGCCACACCAGCTGCTGTGGGCGCTGAGGCCCCGCCTGCAGGCGGCACGCGCCGCGGTGCGCCGACACTTGTGAAAACGTCGGGCCCCCCGCCCGCCGCCGCCTGGCCGCACGCCGCCACGGGCGCCGCCGCGCCGTCCCCGCCACCCGCCGCCACGCCGCCGCTGTTGCCGGCCGCGGTGGGGGCGCGCTGGGGCCTGGCGGCAGGCACCTTCGTACGGATCTGGAACGGGGCACGCGCCTTGTCCATGAGCTGTTTGAAGTCTTCCAGCCGGCCCTCAGGGGCGCCAATGTAGTACCTTGCGTGGAACTTCGCAGTTGATGAGGAGGTGTGTGTGTGTGTGTGTGTGCGTGTGTGTGTGCGTGTGTGTTCTGTGTGCACACACACGTGCGTGCGCGTGCGTATGGGGGTTTGAACGCAGTGTAGTATGATGGAAGCTTGTGGTGCGAGTTTGGTAAAAATCAAGTGCAGTGCGGCCACCAGTGCCTTCATGCCCTGTCATGGCCAAGCCTTGAAAGGTCAACCCTGTGGCAGGTTGCGGCGACTTTGCTGCACCTGCACCCACGGAAGGCAAGCAAAGGCTGAGGACCTCGATTGCAGCTGAGACCCTTCCTGGCAAAGATGTGTGAGAGTGGAAGGGGCTACCTCACCTCCTCGATCTCTGTCTGGCTCTTGAGCACTGAGGCCTCGCCCTTGCCAACCGACAGCTGAAACTTGGAAAGCGCCACAAGCGCATCAAGCGGCGTGCGGAAGGGGCCGTGGATGCACTCCTGGCGCTTGTTGGCGCTTCGAAAACTGTAGAGCATGCAGGTGTTTGGGCCGGCAGGGTCAAACTCGCCGCCCTCATCCGCAGGTAATTCTGTTGCCTCCACCCCCAGTTCGGCCCAGTCGCCAGTCGGCACCATCACCTGCATTTGCAAGGGCGTGACCGAGGTTGCCACGTCAGCGGTGCACGGAGCGTAGTAATGATGTTGGTGAAGGGTTGTCATGGGACATTCAGGCTGGGTGCGTTTGCAAGGACTGCCCAAAATCAGGTGAGATGGTGAATTTGCACTGCTTGCACCTCATCCCGTGCATCACCCCACGCAACCAAGGACTTGAATTCCGCCCAGTGCCTCGTGAGTCCCCCAGTCCCTACATGCGTGCACAGCCGCTCACCGCGATGCGCTCACCCAGTGGCCGCGGCGCGTGGCGGTCCTCGTCTCTTGGGGCCACCCGCTGCCAGCCGTCGCGGACGAAGCGGAGCGCCGATTGCAGGCGTCCAGCGGGCACCGTCTCAAACTCTCCGGAATCTGCAGCCAAAGGCAGGGCCAGGATACAGGGCTCACATACCCCCGTGTGCTGCACTGCGGGGGCAACCAGCCCGATGGTGCGGCGGTTGCAAGCCGCTGCATGACGACCAGCGCAAGGCTGGTGAGGGCGACACATAGTGCAGCATTTGAACGGCAGCGGCGGCCTTTACAGCAGTCCGTCGCTCACCCTCCATGAACACGCGGTGTGAGCCCGGCCCCGACGCGCAGCAGTAGAATCCTGGCACATAGATGTCGGGCTGGGTCCGCCGCACCCACACGTCTTGGCCACGAGCCAGCAGGGCGGGTTGCGTAATCGTCAGCAGCTTGGCTGGTGGAGGTGGGAACACGATGCTTGGACTGAAGGTGTAGCGCTCCCCATCAGTCGTCTTTGAGGTGAGAGGGAGATGGGTTGGACAAAAGGTGCACTAGCGCTCTAGAATAGTAGAATAGTGTTGCGAGTGCAGCGGTGAACGGCGCCACACCGCCGCAACTCAGCAGCGGGACGAGAGCTGCAGCATGTCCTACCCTGCAGCTGGGGTGCGTGCACCATGCTGAATTGGTTGCAGCTACCACACATCTGATTACCTTGACTTCATAGACTCTCTTTCCCTTCCCGTTCTGCTTCTGCGCCTGCACGGTGCCCACTAACAAGCTAGGCCGGTCCCCCCAGGACCCAGACTTCACGAAGCACTGAGATCCTATGTGCAAAGCCATTATTTCCCAGCCCTCCCTCCGCTCTTCAGCGCATGCGAGCGGCCATGCACGTTGACCACTTTGAGCGGGATTTTAGAGGGGCCGTATTTGATTCCACAGGTGAACAAGAAACTTTATAGATAACATTTATACTGCCTGATGGAAAGCTTTGCTGATGTGAAGGCACGCAGGTACATCACATTTGCCTGCAGCAGCTGCACAGGCACAGCAGTCGGCGCGCCCCACTGGGCTTCGCCAAGCATATTTTGCTCGCAGGGACATCCACCACAGTGCGCTAGTCTGCCCTGATCAATTTTTATCACCAAAATCGCATGCAAGCAGATCATATGAGGCAAACGCGGGGCGGTGCACAGTAGGCAGGGACAGTTGGCAGGCAGAGGGTATTGACGCTGATGCAGATCCATGCGCTGCACTGCATGTTCCCATCGCAAGCAAGACCTGCAACCCCAATTGTGTTTTACAAATCTGCCCATGTGCGCGCTGCAGGTGGACATGCACTTGTGGCCAGTGTCCACGCTCGTCCTGAGCGGCGTGCATGTAGCCGCCACATTACTCTCCACTCTCCCAGCCATTGTCGCAGAGCTCAAATCTGGCAGCCTGCGTGGCCGCGGAAGCGTGCAAGCACTGGACATTACAACGTCCTCAATGTCGTCCTGGGGCCACAGCATATATGGTATGAGCGCCCAGCCACCTGCGCAGGTGGCTGGCCGCATGCGGTCTGTGCAGCCTTGCCACATCGCCTTTCGCGGGGGCTCCCGCAGTCCCAACATCTGAAGGGAACAGTGATTCCCCCCACACTTCTGCGAGCACTGCTACGCGTGGAGGTCTATCAACTGTTTGCTGTCCCAGCTTGGATGACCGCCGCCTCGCTGCCAACGTTGCCAGCAAGGCCTGCACGAGTCAACTTGTGCAGATTTCATGGGATCCCTTACCTGCCTTGGTCACGACACAGACACAGCCCCGCCACCCCTGCTCATGGCGATTGTATTCATATTACATAGTTGCAACGCGTTGGTGCCCAGACCCCACAGGTAGACTGTGGCACAAAGGGAAAATGGTTGATAAGGAATAAGTGTTATTTGCTTGGCAGCCAGTCGTGAGTGGGCACTGATGCCCCCTTGCTCAAACAGCAGCCGCGAACGTAATATTGCAGTTGCAGTGTTGCTTTCCGGTGTAAAATGTCCAATCCCATGAGCCTGGCTCCAGAAGCTGGCGACTGCAGCACCCACGAACAACGGTATGAGGTATGGGCGAAGCCATTGAATTGGTTCACGGTTCACGAATTGGTGGAATAAGTAAGAAACGCCATGCGAACAATGATGGGCGTGGCCTGTTGGGGGCCTTGCTTGATTACGGCAGGCGAAGGGGCGCACCGTGCAGTTGTTTTTGCAAGACTCCGCCAAATTTATCTCCCATATAAAAGCCCAAACTTGTTGTGTGAAACTCGACACCTATTATTACTCAGCTTCCAAGGTTGATCAGGTCTTTTGCATAGACTTTTTATACTCGTATCTCTGTTCCAAACATACCGCAACCCACCTCCAGGCACGTGGTGCTGTTTGCTTCGTGCTCACTGTATGGGGTTGCAAGCTGCTGTGCTGCTTTGCGTGGTGGCGTGCGGCATGCATGGTCTGAAATGGTGTCCTGCATGCTATTGGATGCAGCGGTGGGTCGGTTCATATCAGCATCAGCGCTGACGCCGCCGGGGGCGGCAATTGTCGTTGAGTCATTGAGTCATGCCATCACATGTTAGCCCAGCAGCAGGTTGTTGACGCCCGTGTAGGCCTCAAGCGATGCCGTGTATGTATATCAGGCTTGCTCACCATCTGATAATCCGCATCTCCAATGGGCGAATTGTCGATGATCTTGTTATCAGATCTGTAGCATCACTTGACATATTTTAGATGCTTTTCAGCCTTCGCACACCCATCAAATTTGCGCACCTTTCACGTAGAAACCGCGCAAGCTCTGCTTGTGTGGCGGCGGCACAGCGCGGTGGGAGCGCAGCGCCACCTGCCATGGCCCCCAATTTCCGGATCCGAACCGTCACATTGTTCGTGAAGCTGCCATCTGACGAGGCCCAATGGGAGCCCGAGCTGGCGGCAGCAGGCAATTTCTTGGCACGGGCACAGACGGCGTTTGAAGCTCTTGGTGAGACCGAGTGGAGGCCGTGGGGTGATGGATGTTGTCAATGCACGCAGGACCTTTGCACATGCAACCTGCCCTTCGGCCTGACGGGCGCAACCGCTCCTCTCTCCCTCCTTCCGCATACACCAGCCCTCGACCCCCATCCTCCATTCTCACCCCGCCCCCACACCTCCCGGATCACCGCCCATCCCGACTCCCCACCCGGCCACCCCACAGGCCTGGAGGTGCAAACCCTCCGCATCGCCACGCAGCCGTTGGACCTATTCCTGGGCCCCCCGGGCCCCGCGCTGGCCGGCGCAGCGCGGCGGCTGGAGTTGCTCGCGCACCGTTGCGGCGTGCCGATGATGTCACTCGGCGGCGTCACTGGCGAGGAGTACCTCCCGTGGCTCCCAGTGAGAAGCTTCCCGCGCCCCGCGGCGCAGCGCGACCCCTTGCCGCTCTGAGGCGGCCGCAAGGCAGCACCCTTGTGTTGTGCACCTTCACGCCCGCGCCGCACCCGGCACGGCGCCCACGCCGCGCGCGCGGGCGCGCCCACGCGCAGCAGCAAGACGCGTCGCTGACCGCTCGTGCCGCTGTCAGCTGTAACAAGGGGCATGGTGTCCCTTCCCCTTCAAGGCAAATCTGCGTAAAGGCATCGGCCATGGCGCCACCCCTCCTCCTCATCCCCCGCACAGCCGCTGCTGGCTACCACCTCGACCGTCAGCTGCAGCTTCGCACTGCCGCCGGCCGAGCCGCCCTGCGGCGCACTCGCGCGCCGCGCGGCCGCGGCGGCGCTGCAGATTGCGGCGCTCACGGACGGGCGACGAAACTTTGGGTTCGCTGCGGGTGAGAGCTGGGGAGAAAAGCATCGCGACTCGCGGCACGGCGCGGCCGCGCTGCGCGCCCAGCGGCCGCTCCACCCATCCTCGGTCACCCGCCCCGTGGATGGTCCCACCATCCACCCGCTTATGACCCAAGCGGCTGCTCCGCCCGCGCCCATCCCGTCGCTCGTGCCCGCCTCTGGCCTTCCCAACTCAACCCCTCACGTGGCTCTGCCACCCACTCAAAACGCCCCATTCGGGCCCAGCCCTCCGCTCCCTCCTTGGCAGCAATCCTAACATGAACGGCCTCACCCTGCCACCCGGTCTCCCCCCCCTCCAAAGCCATCAATTGCGGTCCTTCCGGCATCCCCTTCTTCCCGGTGGCATCGGCGACCGACGCCAATGCCGGCTGCTTTGCTATCGGCATCGAGAGCGACGGCATACTCGCCGACGCCTGGGCTTCCGCAGCGGCAGCAAACTCAGCAGGTGCAGCAGAAGCAGCAGCAGCAGACGCGGCCGCCGCAGCCGGCGGCGGCGGTGCGGACCGAAGGCCGCCGGCGGGGTCACCGTTGCCCCTGGCCGCAGCGGAGTCCGCGCTCACCGCCGCGCTGCTCGCCGCGCTCGCGCCTGTGGAGGCGACCGCCCTCGCGCTCGAGCTCGGGCCCACCCCGGCCGACTGCGGCGCCGGCGCCTCGGCCGGCGGCGGCGCCGCCGCCGCCACCGCCGCGCCTGCTGCCGAGAATCAGGGGGGCGTTGTCGCAGAGGGCGGCGCCGCGGGCCTCGGCGCAGGCGCCGGCGGCGGTCGAGGTTTCCGGTACCTCGGGCTCGACACGTCGATCGCGCCCGGCCTGGACACGCCCCCGATGACGTCATCGTTCGAGCGGCTGGGCTACGGGCGCTTCGGGGGCCCCGGGACGCTGGCGGCGTGCGGGGCGGCGACGCGGGCGCTGAAGGCGGTCCCGCTGCGGCTAACAGGTGGGGGCGGCGCCCGCGCAGGGCGTGGGCTTGTGCGACGCGGAAAGGGGTCTGGTCGTCCCAGCCTGATCGAGGGGGCCTTCAGCGCGAGGAGAAACATGTTTCGTTGTGGTCAATGACACAGTTGACCCAGCCACTCAGTACTGCAACCAACACACTCCCTTGTCCCCCCAGGCTACTGCGGGCTCATGCTGGCAGTCTGCGAGGACCAGGGGCTCGCCGCCGCCGCCGCGGCCGGCGGACTGTCGGTCGCGCAGCTGCTGCAGTGGAGCGCGGCCTGCGGCTGTGGCCTCGACACCGTGCCGGTGCCCGGCCCCGGGCCGCGCTGGGCCGATGTGTACGCCGATATCGAGCCCGGGGCGCCGGCGGCCGCAGCCGGCGGTTTCGGGCAGGCGCAAGGCGAGGCGGAGAGTCGCGGCGTCGGCGACGGCGAGGATTGGGGGCAGAGCGACGATTACGACTTTGGCGTGGAGGTTGACGAGGTGCTTCTGGGTGCTTTTGCAGGTGTTATCATGGATACCGCCCTGCTGGCCTGCCGCCTGCGCAAGCCGCTGGCGGTGCGGCTGCTGCCGCTGCCCGGGAAGCTGCCCGGGGACGCCACGAGGTTCGATAACCCCTACCTCATCAACAGCAGCGTCATGGCACTGGTGTGATGATGCTGATACTGGACTGCAGGCCTTGTCCACCATTTTTTGCCAGGCGCCGCATTCCCGACAAACAGCGTGTTCCGTACCTTGAGGTTTGCTGCATCACACCTCACCCAAAAGATGATCAAAGCAAGGGCCGTTTCTTGGCCCAACCTGTCTTGCGGGGCGCGGCCCTTACTTTTAAGAACAGCGTGGGGGTGTCATCCGCCATACGACCACCCTGCACCGCCCCACTTCGTATTTGCTTGCACGCCCGACGTCCGGCTACCGCGCCCCAACTGCAGCAGATAGCCCATGCGCGTCTTGACCTTGTTCGAAGCGCGCCTCCCCCCTTCCACCACAGCCGACTTTGCCAGGCGTTTGGCGAGCTTCTTGACCCGGCCTCAAGCTGCCTTCAGCAATCCTCCCTCCTGTGACTTGGCATGACCAATCTCTCATGACGGCCGGCATGGCCCAGGCAAACCCTCCCCCATTCTGGCCCCTTGGAGATTGTGTCGCACTCACGGGTGAAAAGGGCGCTGCTGCTGTCAGAAGCAAAGTTTTGAGTTCTCAAAAACAGATCTTGGGTTCAGTTCATGCTATGGCAGCTCATCTCAGCGCGCCTCAATCCCTTGTACAGCCGCAGCAGAGAAGGGGCCTCCGAAACAGCTGCTGGAAAGGGTGGCCGGCGAATGAGTTGCGCATCAAAGATTGGACTTGCACACACTGCCATAGGACCCAGGCTATAGTGTGCAACAGATCAGTGAAGAAACTGTTACACGCTGTTTCTATTGCCAGCTGGCGGTGTTCCCACGAAAGCATGCGGCTGAATTCTCATGGGCAGGATGATGTCAGATGACGTAAGCATACTCAGGGTGCCGCGCTGCAATCCCAACAACCAAGCATGTGCCTCTCCAAGTGATTGAGCTCAGCCCGCCGTATCAGTCACATGCGTCAGGTGTATGTCGCGCCTTGCAACGCAGGGGCGGCTGCCTGAGGGAGCGGCCGACCCCACAGAAGCAAGGCAATGCTGCTGTCCGATTGCCCCAACCAAGCATCGTCATTGCGCAAGCTCAAAGTTCTTCTTCGCCGCCAAAGCTTGGGGGACGCCTCGATCCTGGGGGCGGACAGAAATCAGTGGTGCAGCCACACGTCAGACGTCACAAGTCGCACGCCACACGTCACACTTCGCACGGCGCACGCCACATGTCAGATGTCCGTTGTATGAGAGATCATGAACCACGCAACCAGAGTTGCCGCATGCACTGGCCCAAGCCGCAACCAAAGAGCGCTGGCCACCCCAGTGAAGCCGTGAAGAAATGGGTGCAAGGAAAATGGGAGGGAGAGATCAATCACTGTGGAAGTCGGGTGGTCACACTCGATCAATAAACCCAGCATTGCTGCTGGTGCGGCCCCACCAATAGGGTGAAAAAGCCAACACATGCAAAGCATGGCCACCGCAAGCAGGCGTCGCGGCTAACGCCGCGGAGCGACGCGCACGCGCCCAGCCAGCTGCCGCCGGCGCAGCCGCGGGCTGCGCTCCTACTGCTGCCCAGGCGCGGCGCAGGGCGGCTCCGGCGTCGCGCATGCGGGCCGCGCGCGCGGGGGGCCGCACGTCTGATCCTGCCGCCGCTGCGACAGGCGCGCGATGAGCTGCGGGGCAGGGGTAGTGCGGGGGCGGTTCTGCACTTTTAGCCATGTGTGCGAAAACCATGCATGGTGTGCGGTCCCTCAGGCGTCCACGGCCCACCAGATTTATTCGACGGAGGCCTGGGAGGCCCGCCGTGCTGTTGCGCGAGCAAGCGCTCAGGCAAGCAGCGCCTGGTGCGGCGGTGCGTGCGCGTGGGTGTGGTACGCGTGCGCACGAGATTACCTGTTTGAGGCGCCTCTGCTGCAGCACTGGCACATGGTCAGAGAACATGCTACCCGCCACCACCATGCCGCCTGCAGTTTTGGGAGTTGGGACGACCCAGGGGCTTAAAGTTCAGCATTGACGGTTGGGGAGCCGGTGGCTGGGTGGCAGCACTTACGGGGCATCGATCATACCCGCAAGCGGACATCAGGTGTGCAGGGCGCAAATCGAATTTGCAGCAGTGTGCGGCAGCTCCGCCGACGCGCGGCTCTTGAGAGGGGGGGCCAGCCGTTATGCGGGGCGTGTGGGACGAGCGACAAGGCGCGCGCAGGCCGGCCGTCGGGAGGATGTTGAGGGGAGCTGCATCTCACCCGCTATCAGCTCCTCTCCGGTGTACCTGTGGGCCACCAGGCGCACTTTGGGCCGCGGCCCCAGCAGCCCCTGCTTCGGCAGATCCTCCTGCCCAGAGGAACCCGCCCCCGCCGCGGCCGCCGCCGCGGCCGCCTCCGCCTCCGCCGCCCTGCTGCTGCTAACGCTGCCGCTGCTGCCGCTCCAAGTGCCGCTGATGCCCCCATCGCCGCCCCGGGTGACGCCGCGCCGCCAGGGGCCGAACAGCAGGGCGCGCGCCGCCGCGGCGGCGCCGCCGCCGCCACCGCCGCGCGGAGTCTGCCCGCCGCCGCCGCCGCCGGCTTCGGGGTCGGCGCCTTCCCCCAGCTGCTGCTGCCGCGGGGCGCCCTCCCTCTCTTCGCGCGGCGGCGGCCGTAACTTCCGCCGCTCCACCCAGATTACGGCCCCAGGGGGGACAAACTCTCGGGCGATTCGAACCTGGGGGCGCCGCAGGGTGGAGGCAAAACGAGGAGGGTCAAAGACAAGGCCAGAAATACGTGAGGCTTCGCTGCGGCAAGCAAAAGGGCTCGCTACGAGCGGCCACACAGGCGGCTGGGTGCCCTTGACGCGCCCGGGTGCCCGTGCCGCGGGCCGCAGCTTGGACTTTGGGCGCTGCCTAGTATCCCCTTGCGCTCTTAGCTCCGCGCGCGTGGCGGAGCCAGCGGTGCAGTCTGGTCTCGGCATGACTCACCCTCAGGGGGTCCTGGATCTGGTCAGTCTCCACGTGATGACAGTATGCCTCGTACCTTTTAAAACGAGTGATTGCATCAACGGAATTGTGTGGGATGACTAATGTCAGAAATAGCGTGTAAGGCACGTGATAAATGCGGGCCGGTTTGGGCGGATGGAAGGGGTGATACAGGTCCAAGGCCACAGGCTGCAGCGGGTCGAACGGCGGATGTCTTGCGCATGCAAGAGGTAGCGATGGCGCCCCGCGCCGCAAGTGTGTGTTTGGGGGGGAGTCACCAGAGCAAGCACACACAGAGGCAGCCCTATGGTATGCGCTCGCGTGCAGGCAGCGTCGGCGTCGGGGACCGCGGCTCGCCTGGCCAGCTTCTCGGGCGGCAGCTGCTCAAAGGGCAGCAGCACCTCGTCCTCGCGCCAGGTGCGGCCCAGCAGGGTGCCCAGCAGGAGGCGCGTCTTGGAGACCTGTAACGTGTGTGTGAGCACGAGCACTAGATGGGCAGGCGTTTTGCAACGCACCAGATGGGCAGGCGCTTGGGGGTGATTGTTCCAGAGAGCGGACGCGGCATGCGCGACTCGCCCCGCAGCTCTTAGGGCGTTTGCAGGCAGCAGATCTGAACTGCGAACGCACGCGCCCACAGGCGTGGCCAGTACTCGAGTCGCGCCGCCGGCGCCCCCCCCCCCCCAGCTGCGGGGGCCAGTTGAGGGGAGCGCGCGGAGGCGAGGCACGGGTGCACGGCGCCCGCGCAGCACGCCAGCGAAAGGGGAAAGACAAGGCAGCGCCGCACCTTGCAGCGCAGCGCGGCCTGCATGAGCTCCGCGCGCAGGAACTCCACAGTCCAAAGGGACATGCGCGGGATCATGTCCTGCGGGTAGTATGATTGCTATTCGATGTGTGCGTTTCAAGTGCCCAGGGTTGCAGCACCGACATGAGGCTGGTGCAAATTGCTGCGGCGACTTTGATACGAGCGTGGGAAGGCCGCCGAGGCGCACCCGCGCAGACGATCCATGGACTAAACCCCGCCCGCCCAGCGGCGCGGTGCGGTGCGCCGCCGCTTAAAGCCCACGGCGCGTGGTTTGAAGGCTGCCTCCTTTTTGTATCCCCACGCGCGCCGGGCTTGCGGGCTCTGGCTGAAGGGGCCGCGTACGCGTCACCCCCCACCTTGGATGACACGAGGGAGCAGCAGTAATCCTCGAGCGCCAGCGACGCCCCCGGGCTCAGCAGGCCGCCCGGCGGCGCGTAGCACCAGGCGCGCACGTCGATGGATGGGTATCGCGCCCGGTAGTGCATCACAAGCAGCGCGGCCACGCCCGCGCCTGCAGTTGGGCGCCGGGGGAGGGTGAACGCGATGCATGCACTTTGATGATATCAAAGCAAACAGCACAGGCAGGATGCACGCATCTAGAGTCGGATTCCTTCAACGGCGGCGTAGGCGGTTGCACGCACACAAAGGGGTCCAGCTGGGCCCGGTCCACATGTCGTAGGCCCCTCAGTCAATGACTGGTCCCCAGCGGCAGCGCGTGGGCCGCCGTCGGACTGTTAAACAGTGGAACGTGTTTCGTCGTCTGCGCATCGTCGGGGCCACACATGGCGCAGCGCCGGCAAGGGCGCGGCCCACGCCTTTGCTTGAACTCGCGGGCTTGCAGGGCTCTGCGGCGCCCAGGCGCCGCGGCTCATGCCAAGGCACCCACCGAGGCTGTGGCCCGTGATCATGAGCTTCCACCCCCGGCAGTCCCGCCCCTTCAGCGCCGCCCGCAGCCGCTCCGCCGCCGCGGCGGCCGCGGACCCGCTCGTGCCCGCGCCCTCGCCGGCGAGCTCGCGGGCGTGGCGGCTGCCGGGCGGCGCGGGGGCGGCGTTGCGGCCGCCGAACAGCAGCTGGTCGAGCAGTGTGAGGTCGTCCAGGTGGTCCCGGATGGCACGGGCACAGCGCAGGATGCCCTCGTGAGCGTACCTGGGTGGGTGAGGTTGTGTGA
>NW_014012190.1:0-14153 GCF_000611645.1 Monoraphidium neglectum
CCCCTGGCCGCCCACCGGCAGGCAGTCTATCCTGGACGTGTCTGGGGAGCTGCCGCAGGAAGCTATCCGGCAGCTGCTGGACGCCTGCCGGTCGGGCGTCTTTGACCGGGTGCAGCAGCAGGTGGGCGGGCTGAGGGCTTTTTTTGGTGCCAGCTCCAGCGCGGCCGAACGTGTCTGAGGTGAATTTTTTGTGTGTATTCGCATCCGAGCTCCAGGGGAGGCGCAATGCCAAAACGTAGCGGCGTGTGTTTGCACACCGGCCCAACATGTAGCTACACAACCGAATCATTGGACGCATCATAGCCCAGCAAAGCCTGCTTCCGCCGCCTGCTTGCGGCGGCCTCAGTGCGCCGAGGCAAACCTTGCGGCCCCCCGACCTCTCCAGTGGCTGCCCCAACGTCCCTTGCGCCCCTGGCCCACGCACGCCCACCCTCCCCCGCGCCCGCAACCTCGGCCCCACGACAGATCACTGACCTCATTGCGGAGGGCTACCCCGCGCAGCAGGTGCTGCTGCAGCTGCAGTCCGAGGTTCTGGCGGCCCCCTCGGACCCCGACGCCTCGGACAGCGCGATCCCGGCAAAGCCGCGCTCGCAGGTGGGCCTAGGCGGCTCGGATGCTTGGGGTACAGTCAGGAGACAACCAAACACGCACGCAACGCGTTGCACGCCCTTGGAGTCAGTTTTTGCATGCCGGCGTTTGCTGGACGCTGTTTGGGCACGCACTAAACCCCCATCTCAGTGATCACCATCACTGTTGTTTTTAGCTTTTGCAACACGGGCAGGCGCCGCATTCGCCCCCGCAGTTGGCGCCCCTCTTGCCCCCTTCTCATGGCCCCTCAACCCGCGGGGCACCCTGTGCCGCCCTCAATGCGCACAAACAAAAGTTGCACACTCGGGCCGCACATACACGCGCATGCTAACGCGTCAATGCGCACCGCCGCTCTGCCGCGCAAATCCCGCACACTCAGATCACAAGCACACCCTGCTACGCATACATGCACAAACTGATCCGACATACCCCTTTGCCGTACATAAACACCCACACACACACACACACACACACACACACACACACACACACTCAGATCACTCTATGATGCCCACACATCACGCGCAATCTGATCTCCCACGCACTCCTCCGCCGCCCAAACCCTCCCACCCCAGATCTGCGAGCTGCTGGCAGAGGCTGACAAGTGCCTGCAGGACGGCGCGGACGAGTTTTTGCAGCTGCTGCACGTCGGGGCGCAGACGCAGAAGGCCCTCGCGCGGGCCTAGACCGGCGCGCCAACACAAAGGACGTGGCGCCGGCCTAGACCGTCAGACGCTGCGGGCCCTGGCGCCGGTCTTGACAGGCAGACTCGGACCGGCCCTAGGCGGGCCTCGTGGCCACTCGGAGGTCCTCAAGCTTGGGGGCACTGGAGAGCACAAAAGATAGACTATAGTGGCCGCGGCCCCCGCCAGGTCCGGCTGGGCTGCTGCCACCGCCACCCCCGCGAGCGCTTGCCGTGCGGCCGGCCGGCCCCTGACAGCGTCACCCTGCGCTGCCGCGGGCGCTGTATAAACGCGGGCCCCGCAGGCCGGCTCTTGCTCGCCAACATTGGAAGCCCCCATGCCCCACAGCTGACCGCCAACATTGGCAGCCCCCTTGACCCTGTGTGCATTCCGCCCGTTGGCCCGAGCCCCCAGCTGCTCCACCCTCACATAATTCATCCGGCATGCATGCGTCTGACGTCCCAGGTTGAGCGCCAGCGGCGGCTGCCGGGGAGGCGTGCCGTTTTCCGGCTCGCTTCCGATCTTGGGCCGAGCTTTGCATTCCGGCCGCGCGCGCGCGCCAACTTGTGATGGCGAGTAACCAACAGTGCGAAAGGCGACACCCTCAGGCTGGTGCCAAGGGACGCTCTGCCGCAGTTTACACAGCTCCGCGGCTTCAAGGTGCCAACATTGGAGGGGCGCACGTCGAGGCGCCGGTGACTGTTTCGAACCTCGTTTGCAGCGTGGTGGTGTTGTTTCAGGGCCGAAGGTGGACAGGCCCGCGGTCGCCGCTGGGTGGTGTGGATTGCGGCAGGCAAGAGGCGCAAAGAGGCGCCGCGCAGGCCGACGACCGGTGCAGCTGGAAAAAAAGGAATGCTCAAGACTGACAGAGGGTGGTGCGGGCGGGGTTTCTTTTGCTGACGGGGCGGCGTCGCAGGGGGAGGTGGGGCGGGCCGCGCAAGCGCTGCGGAGAGCCCCATGTTGTGACAGACGGGGTGCGCCGTATACGCAGTTGGTGCCTGGTAGAGAGCACCGGGATTATGCAGTGCGGACGAAACAATCGCACGCTGAACACCGCCGCAAGGGGGCCCGCCGAAGCGCCAGGCGGCCGGCCCGGCGGCGCGGCCGCAGGGGCTGCGGCGGGCCTCCCCGGCTGGGGAGCCTGAGCCCAGGCCGCCTCGCGCCCGCTCGCCCTGCCTGAGCACGCCCCCGACTTCCAAGGCGCAGCGCGTGGACGGGAGAGGCCCACATCTCCAATCGATTGGAACCCAGGCCCTTCGAGCGTCAAGAAGAAAAAGAGGCCCCCTCACTCGTCGTTCCGCCCGCCCTGGATCCTGCGCAGCCGCCGCGCCCACTCGCTCTCCGCGTCGGGCACGCCGGCGCTGCCAGAGGCGCGGCCCTCCTCCTTGGCCACGGCGTTCCTGATGGCGTCAGCCTTAGCCTGGTTTCTGCTCGGGCGGTCGGGGGCGGTTGTTGGGTGGTTGGGGGCGGTTGAGGGTCTGAGCCGCGCAGGGCGGTCACGGGCGGTTGGGTCTGAGGGCTGCCAGGGGGGCGGCTGGGGGAAGGCTGGAGGCTGTTTGGGGGTGGTTGAAGGCGGCCGAAGATGGAATGAACTTGGTTTGTGCTTGGCAGCGGTGAGCGCCCTGTTCCCCTGCCACAGGTCAAGTGCAGCCGGCGTCAGGCCACCCTGCCGCGCCGCCTGAGGCAGGGGGCACGCGGAGGGCAGGGTGCAAGGCCGCAGCCGGCAACCGCAAGCAGAAGCGCCCGTTGCGGGACGGCCGGGGGCGCAAGGGCCGTGGGGCGCACCGCTTCTGCAGGGCTGAGGCGAGCTCGCTGCCGAAGGGCGCGGTGGATTGCCACGCGGGCGTCGGCACGCCCTTCTGCAGAGCGAGGTGGCGGCCGGCAGGCAGGCGATGCGTGTTGTTCTGTTAGGTGGGTGTCCGGAGGGGTGCTCAGAGGCCGGGCGGGACAGCTGGGGGTGCTGTGGGGTTGTCATGGATGCAATTTGAAGGCACGAGCGCGCGCGCGCGCGCGCCCAGCGGGGGCTGGCGAGCTGCCGCGTGCTTTTGGGCAGGGCAGCGCGGTTTTGCGAGGACCGGCCAAGCAGGCCTTGAGTGGGCGGCCCACCCCACCGCGACTGCCATTTGTCCCGGACGACCCTGCTGGCACTCGGGGTTTGAATCCCGCCTCAAATTGAGCACACACATACGATGCTGGCAGCTGGAGATGCAGCCCACGCAGCCAGCCCCCCGGCCGCCTCACCCCCGGCCGCCTCACCTCCGCCGCTTCCGCGTCCTCCCGTGCCTTCCTGGCAGCTTCCTTGATCGCCCGCTCCTCCTCCTGCTGCCGCCGCTTGAGCTTGGCAGCCAACTCCGGCGTCGCATCGGGCGGCGCCTCGTCGCGTGCGCTGCTGCGGCGGTAGGCGCTGGCGGCGACGGCGGCCGCCTCGTCCTCCTTTGCTTTGAGGGTGGTGTGGCGCTGCTGCAGGACACCCTGCGATTCCGAAAATCAGATTCGAAATTCAAACGGGGAGTGCGGGGGGTGCGATGAGAAGACGCGCCGAAAATTCATGAGGGCGGCCTCAGCCTGCCAATCCAGAACATCGGAACCCATTCGCAGGCGACCGCCATCCCCGCCACCCTGGGCCGCCCCCACCACCCCGGCCACACTGGGCACCCTAGGCCACCACTGCCATTCCTGCCACCTTGGCCAGACCCCGTGAACCCTGCCAATCTCGCCATCCCCTACCACCCTGGTCCACCCCCGTCAACCCTGCCTGTCTTGCCACCCCGGTGCTCCCCCGGGCCGCCCCGGGCCACCCCTGCCCACCGTGAGCTCCTCCCCAAAGGGCGACTTTAGCTCCGCCCTGAGCGCCTCCTCAGACTTCTCGACCTGGGCCCTGGGGGACGGGAAGTGGAAGAGGCACATGGCCATCGAAAAGGTCCAGTGCATCTAGAGCGCAGCGGGGCGATCTTGAAGGGGGAAGTGATGATAGACTCCAGTGTTGCGCAATCGAGCGACAGACGCATGATGCGTTCCGGAAGTTGACACACTGCCAGTGATGTCATGTTACGTCACGTGTGGACAGGGAACAGACAAGCCTGATCATATGGGTGCGGGCGCAGGCATGGAAAGCTAGCGGCCCAGGCGGGCGGCTGCTGCCTCCTGCACCACACAAGAAGGCAACTGCTCTGCAGCTGCCCGCCGACGCGAACGCAGTGGTCACTTCCGCCACCTCAGCGGCCCCGCCAAGCCCCAGCACAGGTGCGCAGCGCCGCTCACTTGCGCTTGAGGATGGTGGACGCCTCCTGCTGCCACTCTGTCGGCTCCCCGTCGTCCTTCTTCTTGCCGCCGGTCTTGAACTGGAAGACATCCGCGAGGTAACTGCCGGTCGGAGGTTTCAGAAAAGGGATGTTTCAGAAAAGAGTGGTACCCGGACGGGGGCTTGGAGAGGTGTGCGAAAGGAAGTTGAGGGCATGACGCTGCACAGCGGCAGCTGCAGGTGGCCAGAAGAGTGGATGACATGCCCCTCAGCACACACTGGATGCGACGGACCCGACCGTCATCAGAGGCCCGTCCGCGTTGCTGTCCTTTGGCGAATGCGCCCGCTTGCCCCTGAAACAGCAAGCCGGTGACCCCCAACCGCCGGCCCGGGCACGCGCAGGCGGCGCCCGCCCACCGCGCGTCCTTGCCCTCCACTTTGGAGTAGTTGATCTCGCGCGCCGCGCTGCTGGCGGTCGCGCGCAGGCCAGGGCCGCCGGTGGGCAGCTTGGGGATCACGGTGCCCGGGCCCAGCGCGGGCACGCCGCCAATCTTGCCCAAGATCCTGTACAAGAGGGGAGTGGTTTCGAGCGGTTTTATGCAGTTTTGATTCGAATTCAATCAAGTTCTATTGAAGGAATCCAATTGTAAATCAGGTGTCGAAGGCGCCCCATGTTACTGCTGCGCGCCGTCGCTGGGAGAGATGTGCCTCCGCGCCTTGCAAACCTCCAAGCGAAGAGCAAGGCGGCCGGGGCCGCTTGCAAGGCTTGCCAGTGTGCCCCAAAGGGCCCAGGCGTGGCGCGGCCGCCGTGGCGCGCGTTACGGGACGCGCCCGAAAACCAACAGGCAGGCGGACGGGGCCCCACAACCCGTCCACCACGACACGCGCCTGCGCCGAGCCGCCGCTCTGCGCCAAGCAGCGCCGCCCCCGCACGCACCTGGACCGCTTCTCCAATTTGAATTTGAGGAGCTCTGGGTGCACCGTCCGCGCCTTGTTCTCTGGAAGGTCCGCCTGAAGGCGGTTGGCAGTTGGCGGTCGGGGTGGTTGGCGTTTGGCGGTCGGGGTGGTTGGCGGTTGGCTGTCTGCGGTTGACAGCCACACCCTCGCATCGGCCGCGCGGGCGGCGGGCGGCGGCCGCGCTGCGGCAGCTGGGCACCGCTGCGCCGTTGTGCGGCGGCGCCGCGCGCCCTTTCATCGCTGGGGCGCTGCAGCCTGGGCTGGGCGCAAAGGGGCGTGCGTCCGCTGCTGCATGTCCCGCGCGTGCTTGCACACCCAGCCGCACACAGCCACGGCCCACGCCTGGGCCCTCGCACGCTCCAGCCGCCCCCTCGCACCTCCTCCAAAGTCTCGCCCTTCAGCTCTGATGCGGCGGGCAGGTGGGGCGGGCGCGAGCGGGTGCGAGCAGCGGTGAGCCGAGGGGTGGAGGGAGCATGGGGAGGAGAAACCAGCCGCCCGTGGCAACAGGCGGGGCCCACGCGGGCTGGCGCCCATGCGGCGGCCTGGCTGGTCTTCGGTGTGTGCACGGCCCTTGAGGGCTTTCGCGGCGGTGGTGGCAGCGGCGGCGCGACAAACGCTTGGCCCTCACTATAATGCAAGGCCCGCTGCCGCCAGCATCAAGCCTGCACACTACCCCGCCGCCTTCCCCCAGTGCGCCAACACCTCCCCCCCCACACACACACACACAAACACACGGGTCGAGCGTCCCACTGCGCTGCACTGGACAGCACCTCTGCGGCGGCGGTGGAGCCTCGCAACCCCCCCCTTCCACCCTGCTGTCCCTGCGTGCGGTGCTGCAGTGCCGCTGGCCCCCCTCAGCCCTTTCCATAGCCCCTGTAGCGCTCTCAGCTTGGGTATAGGGTAGAAGGACACACTTCCAGCCGGCAGGAGCCGCACCCCGCGCTCACCTGCGATCGCCAGCCGCTCAGCGAGCCGCCGCACAGAGTCGACGTATGAATCGGCGCGCTCCGCAAAATCTTCCCATTCTGCCAGCTGTCGTTTGGAGGCGGCGTGACGGAGTGGAGGGGGTGCATAAGATGGATCGGGCGTCCCCTGCGACGCACATGGGCACATGCCACCTGGCCCCAGGTCCGTAAATGGGCCATGCGCAAGCTGCGCGCCGCGCATGCGCCGTGCATGATGCAGTCGCGCCCATGCAAACGAGCCAGATTTGCAAGTTGAACGATCATGGCCCAAAAGCAGCTGCTCGATCGGCGGCGGCCGGCGCATGCAACGCACCTGGTTGGTGTGGAAGAAGGTCGCCTTCCGCGCCTCGTCCTGCACGGCCTCGATCCACGCCTCCCCCGCCTGCGCCTTCTTGCTGTCGATCACGTCCACGAACGCCTTGAGCTGCGCGGCGTAGCGCTCTGTCGCGCGCTGGGCGACGTAAAACGCCTCGCGGCACTCGTCCAGGGAGAGCGGCGGCGGTGAGGGCGGCGGCGCGCGCTCGGCGGGGGGCGCAGGCGCGTCCTCGCTTGCCATCCTGCTGCTTTTGATTTTGCGGGTCTGATTGATGCTGAAAAGGGAGCCTAGTTCGACCTAGGTCGAGGCGAGCCGGGGCAGGCCCGCGTGAGTGACCACCTCCCCTACAAGGGCGCAAGGTCTATTGGAAATTTCAGAATCAAAACTTGTACTCCAAAGAATGATCGGTGCGCTTCCACGCAACGGCCGGCGTCGAGCAGAGATGTCCCCTCTCAAGCCTGTACGGTAATGACCACAAATGACATGCAAGATAGTACTTGTTGTCGGGAGGTATACACGCAGCGCGATGCACCGCGCGCGCTCATCAGGGTGGCGACTCTGCGCGACACCACCAGGCTTCCCCAGAGTAGTAGGCCTGGACTGCCTCACGGGCCCCTGCAAGACCTCCTCATTGCGTTCGCGTATGCAGCACAAGCTGACCAGTATCTTGTCCAGACTCTATGCTTGGGCGGCCCGCACATCGGGCGTTTGGCAAGAGGTCAGTATGAGTGGCGATCTGCAGTGCCAGCAGCGGCAATTGTTGCGATACGGTACCAGCAGAGGCCCCCGCAGCTCCGCACTGATCGCGAATCTGCCGTTGGGCGCTGCCGAAACCACGCAAGGATATGTGACCACACCTGCATCAGTGTTCCCGCTCACCAAAGCCCCTTCGCTCACAACCTGTCGGCACGGCGCCTCGCTGCCAAGCTGTGCAAGTCATGTGCACACAAGGTGCAGGTCAGCACCTCTCCATATGACAGCGCAACTTGTTTGAGCAAGAAGGAGGTTGCAACTGGTTTGGCATGGCGGCCACTCGGGCAGGGGGAGAAAGGGAGCAGGCCCGAGGCAGGGGTGGCGATGAGGCAGAGGTGGCGACGAGGCAAGAGCCATGTATGAAATGCCATCCAGCTGCCAGAATGGCAGGGCCGTTGTTTTGGTCGGCTGCCCGCAGGGTGAGCAGACGGGGGGGGCACAGCAGGCACACCCACGCGTGTGCCCCGTGTCGGTGCGCGATCGACACGACAAAAGACTCCACGTTGGTTGACCAAGGAAACTCAGCAAGCTTGCCAAGCAGACAGCAGGCAACCAATCAGTATTGTGGGGAACCTTTTCTCAAGCAAGGTTGTTGAAGATGCGCCTATACCAGGCTTTGGTGTGAAGCATAATCCCAAAAGGTTCTTGTACCAAGCAATTGGTGGGTGAGAGGCGTGCAGCACAGCTGATACAAGCATGCCGCTAAGCGAATGCAGCTTAGTGCTCTGTTGTATCAGACTGGTGCCACACATGGCGGGGCTCAGCGCCAGTGTAGGAGGGATGACGGCCTTCTTCGCTGAGTGACAGTGTGGGCAAAACAGCCAAACCCGCAAAAACAAAAAGCATTCGTGGCGACTGGATTGAGGGCCAGCAGCTGCAGGCGCAGACGAGCGGCAACGAGCTGGCGCCTCGCTGCGCCCCTTGCGCACGAGTGGTGAAGGCGGCCTCGCTCACGTGGTGGCGGCAGCTGGTGCTTGGTGTACCCGAGATCAGACACATTCAGGTATGGGCGCCAGCGAGCACCGCGCGCACGTAGCCCTTCTTGCGCGCCGGGTGCCGCCTCCTGCGCGCACGCGCAGCAATCACAAGTCAAGAGATGAAAAGGTAGAGAAACCAGCTACAACCTGGCAGCAAGAGGGCAGGCGGCCTCTTGCTCCGATCCAGGCCTACGCCGTCTCCCAATGACCACCGCTGATGCCGGCGCCGCTGCCGTTGCCGCTGCCGGCCACTGTTGCTGTCAGCGCCGCCTCGCGTGTCAGCCCCTGCTTCCGCCACTGACGTTCCGGCTGGCCTGGCCGGGCCTATGAAGGGGACCGACCTTAGTTGCTGCTCCATCTTTTCCAGCCGCCCAGCCAGCTGCCGCAGCTCCGCCCGCAGGTCGGCATACTGCTGCCGCAGCTCGGCCTGCAGGTCGGCCTGCTGCTGCCGCGGCTCCGCCAGAAATCGAACGTGCTGGTGCTGCAGCTGGACTGCATGGACCCGCAGCTCGGCCTTCAGCTCAGCCAGCAGCTGCTGCTGCAGGTGGCGTATCGCCCACCAAAAGATGCGTGCGTACGCCGCAATAGCCACGGAAAACCACATGCCAGACACATTCTCTGCCGCGCGGGGGCGGCATCAGTTCGCGAGGCGTGCAACAGCATTGGTATAACGAAGGGCGCCCATAGCAGCGGCTGCGGCGAGAGACTTGCCGCAGCGTTCTTCCCCTCCTAGCACCCGCCCTGCAGGCCGCCTACACGGAGTTGCCCCCCAGGTAATGACACACTAAACATACGGTAATCCATCGTTGAGGCGCTCCGGGGAGCTTCGAGCGGACGTTGGAACTGGCGCTGACCAGGGGACACGTGCACCTTTATTGTAGTGGCACAAACCGTTGGTGGATAACTTTGATATTGAATTTGATACGGTAATCCACAGCCCCGTGCCGTGGTCGTTGGGTCCCTGCAGAATCAGCACTGCGGTGTGTACGTCAGGTTTGCTAATTGATCATGTTGCCGTAAGATTAGGTATGTTGTTATACAAGATCCCCGCGGTCACCCGCTCCTGGAGCCATCCAGCCTCATGGGGTGTGACTTTGCACCATCAACGTTGAGTAGAGTGGACCGGGCGCCGGGCACCCAGTACTGTATGCTTTCAGGACCGGCACCGGGGTCAGGGCACCCGCCCATTCCCCGGCTGCCCCACTGGTGTGGTGAAACTGGGGACCCCACGCTGGGCGTTTACGGACCCTGAAGTGACGCCCTTAGGCTGCCCTAACACTGTATGACTAGTGGGATTTTAGCGGCCACCGCTCGCCGTTCAAAGCAGGCGTGCACGTGCCTCACTTGTGTGTTGACCTCCTGCACCTCACTGGTGCCGCCTCTACAACAGAAACAGGCAAAGCTACTGCTTTGCAGGGATACCCCACATGCTTTGGGCACACAGCCGCATGCAACGTTTGCCGTGAGGGTGTCTACGGGGGTGAGCTCCTCCAGGCACGCACCACATGGGAACAGCGTGCGCCTCACTGCATGCATGCGACTTCGGTCATATATATTGAAGGCTTGGGTCAAGCACGCAATTAAGGCTGTCTCTGCACAACCTGAAATGCGGGCGCGTCTGCAAACAATTGGCCAGCCAGCGCCCTCGCGCTACGGCAGCTGCGCGCCGCCACTCGCAGCTTGCAGCACAGGTTTGGGGGAGGGGTGCACAGCGTTGGCCGCGGCGTGCTTCTGCCCTGCGCGGTCCAGTTGACGAGGCCGTGCGTCCAGTGCATTGGTGCTGTTGAGCATGAGGGTGCTGTTAAGCAGCATCGGCGAGGCAGCAAGCGCATGGCAACAGCGCGCAGGACTGGGCTGCACGCGAGCACATACAGGCGTACGCGCATATGACGGCGTGCAAACACTAAAATCATATGGCAGATTGTTGAAGCTTTGAAACATGGCCGGCCGCGCCCAAACACCCGAAAGACTCTAAAATCAGGAAAATCCTTGAACTTTCATTCACAGACGGGCGCGAGCTTCAGCACCTCTCAAGGGGCACATCCGATGTGCCCCTTGCTGAGTCCGCAGCTGCTGCTGCTGCTGCTGCTGCTGCTGCTGCTGCTGCTGCTGCTGCTGCTGCTGCTGCTGCTGCTGCTGCTGCTGCTGCAGCTGCCGCCGCCGCTGCTGCTGATGATGATGATGATGGAAGATTGACTAAAACTTATAGCTGCCTGCCCTGAGCCACACACAAACAGCTGTGAGCCTTCATCCACTTTAACATAAAACGCCTATGCGCATCAATTTACCCCACTTGAGCGGCCTGCAGGGCGGGTGCTGAAAGGGGGAAGATGCGGTGGAGAGTCTCTGGCCGCTGCTACACTTTTACACCGATGCTGCTGTGCGCCTCACAAAGTAATGTCACCCCCGCGCGGCAGGAGATGTGTCTCGCATGGGGTTTGCTATGGCGACGGCGGCGGCGTGTGCATTTACTGCATCTTGCGGGAGGTGCCGCATGCAGCAATAGCTGATGGCCGAGCTGCGTAAGCAGCTGGCCGGCCTGCAGGCCAAGGTGCGGCAGCAGGCTGAGCGCGCGGTTGGCAAAGCCAAGCCGCGCGAGGAGCAGCAGCGCAGGTCGGTCCCCCCGTCCACGGCGCCAGCCAGGCCGGCCGGAACGTCAGCGGACCAGGCGCTGACATGCAGGGCGGCGCTTGGGGCAGCGGCGCTGACTGCACAGCAACAGCGGCAGAGGCAGCAGCGACGGCAGCGGCGCCAGCACCAGCGGTGGTCGAGGGGAGAGGGCGTAGCCCTGAATCGGATCAGGAGGCCGCCTGCCCTCCTGCTGTCGGTCTGGTGCCCTCCTGCTGCCTGGTGCAGGTTGGAGCTCGCTGGTGGCTAGGATGGTTTATCTGCCTTTTCATCTCTTGACGTGTGGTTGCTGCACGTGCAGGCAGGAGGCGGTGCATGGCGCGCAAGAATGGTTACGTGCGCGCGGTGCCGCCGCCGGCTCCCATCTTTGAATGCATGTGATCTCGGGTACACCGAGCACCAGCTGCCGCCACCACATGAGCGAGGCCGCCGCCGCCACTGGTGCGCAAGAGGCGTAGCGAGGCCAGCTCGGCGCAGCACGTCTGCGCCTGCTCCTCAGCGAGCTGCTGGCTCTCAATCCAGCCACGCCACGAATTTTTCTTCTGTTGCACGGCGGGCTGTCCTGCCCACACTGTCGGTCGCTCAGCGACGAAGGCCATCATCCCCCGAAGGGCGTACAGTACAAGGCAATGGTGCAGGGGCGGGCCCCCACTGTGCCTGCCACGGCCCCAAGGTCGGCGGCCGGGGTGTGCCCACAAAACGGGCAGCCCCGCAGATGGATGCTTTTGTGACGGCACAACAATTGCGGTGTTGATCTTCAAGCGCCTCGCTTTCAGATGTCGGGTCACCTGGGGTTACGCCAATCAGGCAATCAGAGAGGCAGGGGTTCGAGTCACAGGTTCCGCGTGGGCTAGCAGCACAGGCCACACGCTCCGCATGCCCAGGGAACGGGAAAGGAGAGGGGACGCAAGGCGGATGCGCTGTCCTGCTAAGACCCGAGTGCTGGCAAACCGTGCAGGCTGCAGCCGTGCCAGGCATGCCGGGGGTTACCTGGATTTTCGAATGGCTTCAGCTGAGGCGCATCCGTGGAAAGGACGGCACGCTGGCAGCTTTGCAAACCTACAACACTTGGCTGCGGCCTCGTCCGCATGTGTCGTTTGTGCGTGCACCAATGCAAACCCCCTCTGGGAGGCGGTGGGGTTCCGCAGCATGAGGCGAAGTGCTGCGCTCAACGGGTATGCGACGGGCAAGCAGGGTGCTAAAACATCATTGGTATTGGCGCGATCGCTAGTCCTCAGCCAGGAGTCTGGGCCTCTTCGCTGGTGTCACTGCGGCTAGCTCGCGCGAACGCCCGTGGGGCGAAGAACGGGAAAACAGGCTACAGTCGCCCAAGGTGACACTGTTTGTTGCTGAGCGGTGCTTTCTACATTATATATTGGCTAGGCATTCGCTTACCGGGCTTGCTGATCGGGGCGCTCCCCACGGTTTGCCAGCCTTCGCGGTAGTGATATTTGCCAGGGACGAATCCCTTCATCTTCTTAGAGGTTTTGGATACCACACATCATAGCTCCGCCCATCTCGGCTCCAGGCGCTCCCCGTCACTCGGCCGCGGTCCCCCTGTTGCTGGGTTACACGCAGCTCGCGGCCTGGCACGCAAATAGGACATGAAGCGCGGGAACGGGTGCCGCTGCTTGGGCGGCGGCACCCTTCCCACGGGCACCGGGGCGGCAGCGTTGCTGTTGGTAGTGGTCGCGTGGTGCGGCGCCGCCTTGGCGCTGCCGCAGGGCCGCCAGCAGCAGCAGCTGTTCCCGAAGAACCTCGGGAAGGACTTACTGGCCGACGGCCTGAAGCCAGAGATTGGCGCGTCAGTCATGCTCCTGGGAAAATTTGACTGGGAGTTGGGTGAGTGCCCGGTGGCCTGCGTGGCTGCTGACTGCGGGTGGGGTCCTGGGGCCGGAAGGCCGGCGGAACAAGCCGCTCCTGTGGCCGCATCGACCCCCTGGCGCATGACACATCTTGTCAGGGGACTTGGTGCCACGCCTGCCCTTTTTGACCGATGCCCTCGCCCTTCTGCTCCCTGCGCCCGGCCGGGGAGCAGACAAAACCACGCCGGCGCCTTGGAGTCGGTGCCTCGATCAGACGTGGCGCGCGGCACAGCGGACGCTCAGCAGTCAGGTGCGCCAAGAATGAAAGCAGGAGGCTCTCCTCGTCTCCATCAGCACGCGCGACGCTGGCGCCGCCCGCTGTCGGCGGCACCCTGATAGGACCCTGCGTCCCCACGGCACCCTTTTGGGCCCAACAACCGCGCGCACCCGCGCCCGAGCGGGCCCTAACTTGGCAACCCTGCACCACACCGCACCTCACCAAAACGCTCGCACGCCCTCAAACACCCCAGTTGAACTATGTCCCGACACACCATTGGGTGCAGCCGCCCTTTGGCCGCGGCGCAAGCAACGGGGTCGGCAGCTACTGCCTGATGACTGGCTCCGCCGGCGTCAACACGTGTGTGCCCTGGACGGCGGCGCTCATCGACGAGTTCCGGCAGAGCATGGCGACATGCTTCGAGGCCGCGCTTACGATGGGGATCACAATCAACATCAGGGCGCACCTGGTGAGGGCCGACAGCCACCAACGATCCTCTCCAGGCGGGGAAAACCAGGGCGGGCGGTTCTGGCCCGGGTTGGCTACCTGTGGGAGCGCGGGCTAAAACCTGCGGCCGCAGGGCGATTCAGTGCAACAAGTCAGGCCGTGATGCGCGCTTCCACCCGCGCCCTGCGCCCGTTCCTCCCTGACACGGCCGCCCGCCGACCCCGCTGTGCGGCCCCCGCCGGCCGCGCGCGCTTGCCGCCTTTTTTTCTCCCCCAGGACGACTCGTCCCCGGACCGGGCGTGGCGCAACTCCCTGGACTTCCGGCCGGACGTGAAGTATGGTGACGGGGCCAACGCGTTCTCTTACAATGACATCATGCTGACGCCGATCGCGGACGCGCTGCGCATCGCGCTGGCAAACACCGTGGCGCAGCGCGCGTGGGTGGGGCGGCCGACAATCTACTTCTCTATGCAGGTGGGGGCGGCCGGCACGCCGGCGCTGCGCGCGGCGTGGGGG
>NW_014012189.1:0-14145 GCF_000611645.1 Monoraphidium neglectum
GGCCCCCTCCACCTGGCCGCCCTGTCAGGATCTGCTGTGCGCTGCCGCCAGCAACAGGAGGCAGCTGGGGTTTTTTAAAAACTTGGGTGTGAGAAGGATATAAGGTGGAACAGGGCGTGAGCGCGCAGCGCAAAACCCCCTGCCACTGCTGTGCCAGGCGCGGCAGACATGTCAGCACGCCGTCTACTAGACCGGTAGCTGCCGCCAAGCAAATTCCAGCGGTGAGCCATATTTACAGAACAGCGCGTGCCACCAAATTAGCTTTTCAGAATCAACTCTAACCAACGAACTCACTTTCGCAAAGTCTGACCTCCGACCAATCTTTCGAAAGTCTCGTTCACCTCTCGAGTAAAGCATCATGGGTCTGGGACAGAAGATTAAGGCGAGCCTTTGATTTGTGCTTTTGCTTGTGCTGACCAACGTACGGCATCCCTGCGGCTCGCCCAGAGCTGCCCATGTGCATGCGGTGAACCCCACCTTCTCACCCCACCCCTCCCACGCAGGCTGCCGTGAACCCCGGCCGTGAGGCGGAGACATACGGCCAGGTGAGTCCCCTGTAAAGCCTGCGCATGTTAGGAATTACACAGCTGTTATTGAACAGCCAGCATCAGATTTCAACACAACACTTCAAGTCAACTTGTGCTTCTCCTGCTCCCCGTGGTTACCAAGACCCTCTCTCACTTTTACTATTGCCTCCCATTCATCCATGCTGCGCAATTTCATTAATCAGGGCGGCACTGGTACCACTGCCGTTGGCGGGGCCGGCACTGGCTACGGCAACACCAACCCCATGACTGCCGGCGGCGCGGGCACTGGCTATGGCAACACTGACCCCATGGCTGCCGGCGGTGCTGGCTACAACACCAACCCGGTGGGCGGTGGTGTTGCTGGCGCTGGCGGCGCTGGCTACGGCAACACTGACCCGATGGCTGCCGGTGGTGCTGGCTATGGCAACACTGGTGCCATGGGCACGGGCCCCACCTCTGGCGGCATCATGAGCGGCCACCACCACCACCATGCTGGCCAGCAGGCTGGCACCGGCTTGGGCGGGGGCATGGGTGGCGGTATGGGCGGGACCACCGCCGGGGTGGGTCCTGTGCACCAGCAGGAGATGCGGCACGACCGGGTGAGTGTGTGTCGGATATTGTTATTGAAGAGATTGTCTGGGGTTGTGCTTTTTGCAAGGGGGGTTGTGTAAGAGCAAACAACTGTATCAGAGGGGGGCAATCACATGCCTGTAAGGGTAAGATGAAATAAAGCATGCTTTGGCATTTATTTGGGGTTCCTGCTGCCTGGGATGATAACATTATGTCACTGCGTGACACACAACTTCATTCATGACACTCTCCTCCCCACATACACAGGAGCCTGGCCTGAAGGGCGCTGCGGCGCGTGCTGCTGAGAAAATCGAGATGGGTATGGAGCGTGCCACTGCCAAGATCAAGGGCCAGCCCGCGCCAAACCAGCAGGTGTGGGGGACTGCAGCAAAGGGTGCTGCGTGCTGCGTTTCATGCGGTCACATTCTTAGCCTGCCTGCGCAAGACACATTGTTTGTGCTTGGTAATTGACTGTATGGTAATAATGTGTTGGAAAAGATTAACACCAAAATTCAATTCAACTTGTTGTGCAACAGGTGGCTGGGACTGGTGTGGGTACCCAGGTGAGATTGTGACACCGCCTCATTTAGACACATCTTGGTTATATCAAACAGATTTGTTTGCTGCCAGCTGTAATGCTTGTTGTAGTGACTTTTGATGAGAGGGTTATCTGCAAGTTTGCTGCACTCACCACAGCCAAGGTTGTAACATGGAAATTGTGCACCCATCTCCCTTGGTCCACTGCAGGGCCACCACCTGGGCCACCACCGTGGCGCCAACATCTGAAAAACTCCCAACAGCTATGCGTGCTACAAGCCCCACGTCGGGATGATGATTTTGTAATGGTACTCTGACTGTCATAACGCCAGGATGATGTGTTGATAGGGATATGTGAGAACTTGCATTCCCCACATCTGCTGCTGCATTTGTGTTGTGCCTGCATTTCCCTTACTCACACATCTTATACATATGTTGTGTGCATGGTGATACTTAAAAGTGGTGCTGAGCCGTTTATATCTGGAGTGAATGTGTAATCCAGGAAAATGAGGTATTCAACTAGGTCCATGTATACAAATTGGCAATGTCAGCATGTATACATTAAGCAACGTACCTCAACTGATATTCCTATCAGCACACACAAAACAAAGTTCAAGTTCAAACAATATACAGCATGGAAGTTGCAGGTAGAACACATGTGCTGATACAGTCTTTGACACACACAGCACACACAGCCGGCACTTAATACATGCGCAGGTACGCACAAATGCCCGAAACTGTTTGCGTGCGCATGTGCACAATGGGCATGTGCGTGCGCGCATGCGTGTGCGTGCATGCATGTGCATGCGTACGCGCGCAGTTATGCATGCACGCACATACACACGTACTCCCACACGCGCCCACGTGTGCGCGTCTCTTCTGCAGAAGCGCTGTGTGGGGGGGTATGTGCATGCACACACACCACACCTTTTTGTAAAAAGACGGAGGTGCCACATGTGCAGGTGTGAGAACTATGTAGCAAACTTGTAATCACCAATGATCCGTGGTTGGGGTCGATTCTGAGCATGAAATGCTAGTCATGTTGAAGCTGACTACCCTTTTCACCTTGCGCAGGTCTCAACAATCCCGCCTGTGTCATGCTGTGTTGGTGTATGGATGAGACAAAGGGTCCCCTGCAGATATTATTCACGAAAAGACCAGGCCGCTGAGTCGCGCTGCCTGATGGTGTACTTCCAGCATAAACTGCTGTCAGCGAAAATTACAGAAGGTAAGTTGCTGCAGCCGTGCAACCCTCTCAGGCCACATGCTTCATTCGTCCAACACTCCCTTTAGGCATGCATGCAGCACTCTAGTAGACAACCACACAAGGCGGCATTCAAGTTCGTTTGTTGCCAGCAGTTGTTGACATAGTTGTACTCAATGACGTGTGGCATGGACATGGCAGCAATGAGGTGCTGTTTTAGGCTGGTTCATCAGGGTATCATTATCGTTATTGCATCACAGCAGAGGCGCGCCCGCGCTGGTGTTGCTGATCGCAGGGGGTGCACCCAAGTCTGCTCTCATAGCGTAGTCAGAGCGGCTCGTTGCTCAAGCATCTGGTCTCTTGTGGAACTGCTGCCGTTGTATCTACAGCGGGGCTGAAGCATCGCTGACCAGTACCCTGCAGATGTGGTCGGGGGCCAGATCAAGAATTGAGTGAGATTTTGTTTGCATATTGGGCCAACTGGGGGGCGGTGTGCACTCTATATCCCAGCACATGCTGCCAGACCAATGACAAGTTTGGCTGCCAGCATCAAGTCTACAGCAGCAGGACGCATACGCGCATGCATGGTGCACGCACGTCACTCATCCCTGCCAATCATGCGCCCACCCCAACTGAGGCGTGGCACGCGATGCGTGAGCGATCAACCCCCCGTGCCCTTGCCCCTGCGCTCGCCCCAACTTTGTTTCTCACATGATATTTGACGCGAGGTCGGTGCCCGACGCGCAGAGCTGCGCCAGCAGCATGGCAAAGTTGAGCAGCGCGCCGGCGCCGATCGTCAGGCTGCCGCTGACGGCGGCCTCGGCCAGCGGAGACAGCAGCTGAAGGAGGGAGTAGACGAGGGCGAGCGCCGACACGACGACCGAGGTGATGTCGGATGTGACGAGCGCGTCCTGGCTGAAGCGGGCCTTTGAGGACGCCGCGGCGGCCACCAAGGTGCCGTTGATGAAGGTGCCGTTGCCGGCGTCGCACGTGCAGTGAGCAGCCGCCGCCAAGTAGGCGGAAGCAGCTGCGGACGCCGCCGCCGTAGCATTGGCGGCGGCGGCAGCTTTGTCGGCCTTGGCGGCGGCAGCAGCGGCAGCCTTGCGCTGGGCGGCGGCGCGCCGCGCGTTGAGTAAGAGGAGCTGGCGGCGGGCTTGGGAGGCGGTGGAGGCGTCCACCTGCAGGGAGGCGGCCGGCGGGCCGGCACGCCAGGCGTCACTGCCGGCGCCGTTGGCGCCCCACTGCTCCCCGTCGCTTTGAGCGGCCGCGGCCTGTTGGAGCAGCACCCTCACGCCGTTGTACTGCTTGGCGGCGGCCACGGCGGTGTTGGCCGCGGAGCTGAGCGCTAGGAGCGCTAGCAAGGTAAAGGCAGCCACAAAGGCCGCGCGGGGGGTCAGTCTGCAGATGCGGCGGGCCATGCTTGAGTGATTCTCAAGAATATTTATCTGACGTATTGAGGAGGTAAAAGCAGAAGGTGAGGGTGACAGGGCAAAGGCTGAGTCCCGAGAGATGTCGGATGTGGCGCCCGGAACTCCGGAGTTCGCTTTGCTGGTATAATGTAATAGTCATTATCAACAAATGTAAATGTTATTCATCACGCCACCTGGCAGCTGTGAAGGCGACCATTGCGCCAGCCGCCAGGCAGCTCCACTGATCCGCCCCATGTGCCCCATGCACCACATGGGGGCCACACGAGACGGGATGCGCGGCTGCGGCGGTTTACCAGCACAAGCAGTTGTATGACTATGAGGAGTTGATAGGGCGCCAGGACAATGATGTTGCACCCACCAGCCACCCGCCGGCCGGACCCCCTCCGATGCCCCCTGCGACGTGCATGCATGCCCTCTTGGGACGTGTGCTCTTGCAAGGCGGGAACGCGCGAGAAGCGCCCTGCAGTTGCTGGTGTATTTTGAAAACGTCATTACTGGACATGCTTGCGCGTGTGTGAAATTTCTGGCGTACAGCAGTGGGTTTGCCCTGGTTGCAAGTTTGCTGCATGTGCTGCCCGCTGTGTCCTTGACCTTGCCAGGTGCTATTTCGCCCCCTACCCTGCCTTGAAGGTGCCACCTGCTGTGTTGGAAAGCTGCTCTTTGGCCAATCTCCAGCAACCGCAAACCAGAGACCAAGTGCTTCTGTGTGCAGCCGCAAGGCGGGCCCAGCCGTTGCGCCCAGCCCATCCTTTTACACCGTTGCTTTGCTGTTTTGAACCAAAGTGTTACTCCATTTTGACCAAACCCGCACTACACCGCACCCGCCGCTGCGCGCGCTCCTTGAGGCAATAAGCCTTGTGGGCCGGCCAGGCAGTCCTGTAGCAGGCGTACGAGCAGAAGCGCGCGACGCGGCAGCCGGCGCAAGAGCTGAGAGGTGAGCCTGATGCCTGCGCTGTGTTGCCGCAGCCAACACAGGCGCGAGCTGCACGGGCTTCCCTGACACGGATTTCTTGATTTTGCTCCTGCTGCTGCTGCTCTTGGTGCTGCTCCTGCTGCTGCTGCTCTTGCTGCTGCTCCTCCTGCTGCTGCTCCTCCTGCTGCTGCTGCTCCTGCTGCTGCCGAGCGTGTGCTGCTCGCCGCTGCACCTGCTGCTCCTGGCATGGGGTCTGATGGTGCGGCCAAGAGCGCCTCAGGCAAGCACTGGAGCAGAACCGGGCCGTGCGGCAGCCGCCGCACAGGCGCAGGCGCGCGCCTGATGACGAGGCCGTGCTGCCGCAGCCGGTGCATGCACATTGCGTTGCATGGTTCTTTTTCTGTTGCTCCTGCTCCTGCTGCTGCTGCCGCTGCTGCTCCTGCTGCTGCTCTTCCTCCTGCTGCTGCTCCTGCTGCTCCTGCAGCTGCTGCTGCTGCTGCTGCTTGTGATTTTGCTGCCGCTGCTGTGCCGGTTGCTGCCACTGGTGACTGCGTTGCCGCTGCCGACGCGGCTGCTGCTGCTCCTGCTGCTGGCCCTGCCTTCCAGCCGCCGCGTTGCGAAGGGCTTGCAGGGAAGTGAGTGCCGTGATCTTGACATCTCTGGCCAGCTCACAAGCTGCGGACAGCATCTCGTGTGGGTGCGAGGCAGGATCGGCGGCGGCGCTAGCGCAGCGCACCAGCCCCTCCAACGCCGCCACGGCGCGCCGCACGCCGTCGCCCGCGGGTGCGGCGGCGGCTGCGGCGCTGTTGTGCACACTTGCGGCGCGCCACACACCTATTGCTTTGCCCGTCTCGCTGCCGCCGCCCACTTCAACTCCGCCACCGCCGCCGCCGCCGCTGCTGCAGGGGCTGCCTGCCGCCACCCACTGCTGCTCTGCCCAGCCGGCCAGCTGCTCCAGCAGCTCAACGGCAATGTCCTGCTCGCCGCTCTCCTCCTTGGCCACCACCCTCGCCACGGCCATCAACGCGCTCTCGCTCGTGGCAAGGTCGCCGGCGCACGCAGGCCAGACTGACGCGATCATGCTCATGATGCTGACCCCGTTTGACTCTGCTGCCGCGATGGCCTCCCACACCAGCTGCGCCGTTCCCCCTTGCCGGCGGCCGCCCAGGCCGCCCTGCTGTGCAACTGTCGCCCGCGTGTGGTAGAGCAAGACGCCCAGCGCGGCCGCTATGGGGACGCGGATGCAGGCCTCTCGCCCGGCCGCCGCAGTTTCTAGCAGTGTGCGCAGTAGCGTGAGGGCACCCATGCACACCAGGGCGTCTGCAAAAGAGCTCTCCGTGCGGCCGCCGGTGCCGCCGCCGCCGCTGCCAGCCTCGTCGTCTACGCCGCCGCGAGTGACGCCCACGAACATCACCACAGCGCACAGAGCAGAGATTGAATCCTCCACATCCGCGCTGTCTGCGCCGTCTGCGCCATCCGCCGAGGCCAGCGCATCCCTCAGGCCAGCGACTATTGCCGCCGCGGCCCCAGGGGCTGGCGCAATGCTGCTGCTGCGCGGTGCGGGCGCCAACACGCCCGCCATCTCCGCTTTCGCCACGCTGCACAGGCAGCTGGCCGCGAGCGAGCGGGCCCGCCATTTGAGCTCGGCGCCCTCGTCTGCCACGAGGTGGTCTGCGGCCTTGCGGCCGCCGCCGACGATCGCCAGCAGCGGCGGGGCCAGCGCGGGGCCGCACGACGCGGCGAGCGAGGTCGGCTCGCCGTCCTCTTTGAGGCACTCGTCGAGCGCGATCAGCAGGACTGTCTGCTCCTCTACGTCCTCCATGCCGCCCGCCCGGCTGAGGCCGGCGATCGTCCGCGCGAAGCAAGGGCCGAGCTCGGGCAGCCCCGCGACGAGCGCGCGCGCGACGGCGGACCGCGCGTGGTGGCTGTCCGCCGAGCAGAGCACGTAGGCCGCCAGGCGGAGCGCGTAGACGTCCTGCATGGTGCCCTGCTCCACGCGCGCGCGCAGGGCATCCACCAGGAGCCCGGCCGCCCCTGCAACTTCGCGGTCCCATGCCAGGGCCATTTCTACATCAACTTCTTCGATGTGAGGGGACGAGTAGAATATGGTGGCGATGTGCTCCAGAATCCACAGCGGGTTGGCGTAGAAGCCGCGCACCTCCAGCGAGGCCGGCGGCAGCGCCGCCAGCCGGGCCAAGGTCGCGAGGATGCCAGGCACACCCCCTGCGGCTGCTACGGCAGGCGGGACGCCGCCAGGGGTGTCGCCAACGCAGACGCATCTCAGCACGTGCAAGAGGGCGATGATTCCTGCGCGCCACAGATGCGCGTCCGCCGCGTCCATGCCGCCGCGGGCCCCAAGCGGCGCTGCGAGCCCCGCCCGCACCAGGGCCGCAGCGGCCATGGCGGCGCAGTCCGCGGTGTGCAGCAGCCTGCGGGCCGCCGCACTGCGTCCGAGGAGTTCTGCCAGCTTGCCGAGCACAAGCGCATCCGAATGCATGCGCTTTTTACTGCTGCTGCTGCCGCTGCCGCTGCTGCTGCTGCTGCTGCTGCCGCTGCCGTCAGTTCCGCTGGAGTAGACAACTTTCATGAGCGCCATGAACCCCTGTGGTGACGGGGCACGGCTGGCTTGCCGTCGAAAGCTGAAGCGAATCGCGCGCCTGCACTCCCCCCTCTCCAGGGCGCCTGCGATGATGCTAAGGCCGTCCATCGCACCGACCTGGCGCACCCCAAACTTCGACCTGTGCCTGTATCGAATTATACACAAGTCCGGGCAACAAGGGCGTCGGGACATCAGAGCGCATTCGCATTCCCTACCGACAGGCTCATCAGTGCGCGCCTGCGTCTGCGTCTTGCTCGGCTCCACACGAGCCACTGATTTTCAGCCCACCTATTTCCACATTTGCTCTCAAGGTCCGTTTCCCGGTCACTGGTCCATGGAGGCACTGCCCGGTCAGATCTGTTCTGTATCTGCTTACAGGGTACGTAGGGGAGGTGTTCATGGGCACTATAGCTGAGGTGTGTGTGCACACGTACAGTTGGTTGAGTGTATCGAGGGGCACCGGTGGAAACAGAATGGGTACGGGCGGGATACCCGCCTGGTGAGCTCACAGCTGCTTGCCACAGCTGCTTGCCACATCTGCCTTGTGCGGTGTTATGGTGGTGACCACTCCAGGCGCCACATTGTTATCAAGTTCTCGTCACTGCATGCATCCTGCGACGAAGTCATTCACGTACATCATGGTGGACAGGTTATGGGCAGGGATACCCCACTCGCTTTGTGCACTCTACTCCTTGCCGCACACTTGTTTGTACTGCGGATCCCCGCTGAGCCGGTGACAATCGACTACGACTCCAAGGTAGTTGAGCTATACTTTGAGTAGATCAACAGACCTCCAGACTCACGTCAGACACCAGCACACACCCCGCTTTAATCCTGATCACTACTGGTGCTTGTCTGATGTCACCCAAGTGTAAAACCACCAGCCAGCCGCCGGCCAGCCCCCGTCCGGTGACCCCTGCGACGTGGCCTCTTCGCACATGTGAGCTTCGCAAGGCAGAACTGCGCGCAAAGCGCTCGGCCTCTGCGGGTATATTTTACAGTAGTGCTATGGACAGGGGCATGCTTGCGGGTGATGATTTTCCTGGCGCGAAGCAGTGGCGCCGCTGGTTGCAGGTTTGCTCCACGTGCGGCCCTCCATGTCCATTAACATGCCAGGTGTCACCTCACCCCCTGCCCTGCCTTGAATGTGACACCTGCAGGGGGGGATGCTGCCCTTTGAACCAATCCCTAGCAACTGCCAACCACGCAGCGCCGGAGTGCTGCTGTGTGCAGCCACGAGCTGGGCCAAGCCGATGCCGGCGCCCACTCCGTCCTTTCACAACCTTGCTTTGCTGCTTTGGACCAATGTATTACTCCATTTTTGCAAACCCCGCACCAAGCCGCGCCCGCCGTTGTGCGCGCTTCTTGAGGCAGAAAGCCTTGTGAGCCGGCCATGCAGTCCTGTAGCAGGCATACGAGCAGAAGCGCGCAACGCGGCAGCCCGCGCAAGAGCTGAGGGGTGAACCTGATGCCTGCGCAGTGTTGCCGCAGCCAACGCACGTGGGAGCTGCACCGGCTTCCATGACACGGGTTTCGTGATTTTGCTCCTGCTGCTGCTGCTCCTGCTGTTGCTCCTCCTCCTGCTGCTGCTGCTGCTGCTGCTGCTGCTCCTGCTGCTCCTGAGCGTGTGCTGCTTGCCGCTGCACCTGCTGCTCCTGGCATGGGGTCTGATGGTGCGGCCAAGAGCGCCTCAGGCAAGCACTTGAGCAGAACCGGGCCGTGCGGCAGCCGCCGCACAGGCGCAGGCGTGCTGCCGCAGCCAGCGCAGGCGCATTGCGTTGCATGGTTCTTTCTCTGTTGCTCACCCTCCCGTTCCTGCTGCTCTTGCTGCTGCTCCTGCCGCTGCTCCTGCTGCTGCTCCTGATGTTGCTCCTGCCGCTGCCCCCACTGCTGCTCCTGCCGCTGCTCCTGCTGCTGCTCGTGCTGCTGCTCATGCTGCTGCTCCTGCCGCTGGTGTCTGCGTCGCCACTGCCGCGGCTGCCACCGCGTCTCCTGCTGCTGCTCCTGCCTTCCAGCTACCGCGTTGCAAAGGGCTTCCAGGGCAAGCCCGTGCCGTGATCTCGACATCTCTGGCCAGCTCACAATCTGCGGACAGCATCTCGTGCGGGTGTGAGGCAGGATCGGCGGCGGCGCTAGCGCTGCGGACCAGCCCCTCCAACGCCGCCACCGCGTGCCGCACGCCGTCGCCCGTCGGAGCGACCGCGGCCGGGGCTGCAGTGCTGTTGCCCACCACACTTGCGGCGCGCCAGATACCTGCTGCTTCGCCCGTCTCACCGCCGCCGCCCACTTCAACTCCGCCACCGCCGCCGCTGCCGCCGCTGCAGGGGCTGCCTGCAACCAGCCACTGCTGCTCTGCCCAGCCGGCCAGCTGTTCCAGCAGCTCAACGGCAATGTCCTGCTCGTCGCTCTCCTCCGCGGCCGCTGCGCTCGCCACAGCCACCAACGCGCTCTCGCATGTGGCGAGGTCGCGTGCGCACGCAGGCCAGACTGACGCGAGCATGCTCATGATGCTGACCCCGTTGGACTCTGCTGCCGCGATGCTCTCCCACACCAGCTGCGCCACTCCCGCTTGCCAGCCGCCGGCTGCGCCGCTCTGATGTGCAGCTGCGGCCCGCTAGTGGTACAGCAGCACGCCCAGCGTGGCCGCTACGGGGACACGTGCACAGCCCCCGGGCCTGGCCGCCTGCGTTTCGAGCAGTTTGCGCAGCAGCGTGGGGGCACCGAGGCAGACCAAGGCGTCTGCAAAAGAGCTCCCCGAGCCGCTGACGCTGCCACCGCTGCCGCCGCTGGCGCTGCCGCCGCCGCCGCCGCTGCCGCCGCCGCCGCTGCCGCCGCTTCCGCTGCAGCTGCCACCGCCGCTGCCGCCGCTGCCAGCCTCCTCGCCTTTGCCGCCGGCCATGATGCCCACGCACGTCATCACAGCGCACAGAGCAGATCCCAACTCCGCGACATCGGCGCCGTGCCCCGCGGTGAGCGCGTCCTTCAGGCCATCGACTACCGCCGCCGCGGCCCCCGGGGCTGCCGTGATGCTGCTGCGCGGCGAGGGGGCCAACTCGCGCGCGTCCAACTCCGCTTTCGCCAGGCTGCGCAGGCAGGCGGCGGCGAGCACGCGGGCCGGCCACTTGAGCGCCGCGTCCATGTCTGCGAGGCCGTGGTCTCTGGCCTTGCGGCCGCCGCCCACAATCGCCAGCAGCAGCAAAGCCAGCGCCGGGCCGCACGACGCGGCGAACGAAGTCGGCTCTCCGTCCTCTTGGAGGCACTCGTCGAGCGCGACCAGCACAACTCTCTGCTCGCCTTTGACCTCAATGCCGCCCGCTTGGTTGAGGTCGCCGATCGCGCGCGCGAAGCAAGGGCCGAGCTCGGGCAGCCCCGCGACGAGCGCGCGCGCGACAGCGGACCGCGCACAAAAGTAATGGTGCCCCGGTCACACAATGTGCGGGACGTCAGTCTCATGTCCGGTACCTGCATGGAATGGTTGCCTTCTACCCTGGACTTTCGCAACCTGGATGCCTGGCAATGCTGATCCGAGGCCACCAACCACGTACACGTCACAATTACTGGTGACGCATGCGTCGAAACACCAGAAACCAGCTGTGCTGCCCTGAAGAGCATCCTCTCACGTGTGTGGGAGCACAGCGCCTGCCGCAAGCAAGCTGCTCTCAGGGATGACAACAGCCGCGGGCGGCATGGGGCGCGCACGCATGCAAGGTGGCCATCATGCATGCAGGGCCAATATAGGCATTAATCGGTGGAGACAACTCTTCTGAACGGCAGGCCATGGACCAAGCTTGCTCGACCAAGCTTGCTTGACCAAGGATACGCAGCGGGCACAGGGCGGACAGTCTGCCGCGCGCCGCATGCTACCACAGGGGGGGCTTGACCGCTGGGGCGGCCACACGCTGCGCGGCTAGCAAAACCCGAAGGTGGGGAGGATGAGCAAACTCGAGGCTATAGCAGTAGCATGGTGGCTGTGGGAGAGGCATCAAGCACTGCCGCAGTCCCGGGGGCGCGGCCTCGCCGCGGCCGCGCCCGCGGGGCCGCCACTCTCGCGCTCGGTAGTGATAAATCAGGTCATGATTTAGAGAAGGCACGGTTGGGCGCGGGGCGGCAGTGGGCCAAGGAATGGAACATGCACCGCGCGCATGCAGGTATTGCCTGTGTCAAGTTGGTGGCGGCCCAGACCAGCCGGGCCCTCTCTTTGAGCATGGAACAGAAGCTACCAGCGCCGCCGCCCCCACCGTGGCCGAGGCCGACCTCACCGCGCCGAAGCGGCGCAGACGGGGCGCCACGAGGCGCTCGAATCAGATCACGAGGCGGCCTCAGATCAGTGCTCCTCGATCTGGGGCAGGCTCATGATCTCGGCCACGGCCTCTGCAGGCGTGAGGTTGTTGTCCAGCACCTGGGCCACCGCGGTCAGCACCGGCAGGCTCACGCGGTAGCGGCGCGCCAGGCTGACCACGACGCCCGCGGTCGCGACGCCCTCCGCAACCTGCAGCGCAGGGCAGGGCAGGTACAAGGAGGCAGGGTAGATGAGGGGCGGCCCAAGGGAGGGGGCGAGGGCGCTGTACGTGCCCATGCTGTTGGCTCTCTCATCTTCTGGCCCCCGACAATGTGCAGTACCCGCTGCTCACATTCGCAGCCCGAAACTGACAGCGCACACACAAACTGCACACGCCACCAGTGCACAGCCGCCCACAGCTCAACGAGCCTCTGCCAAACACATGCACCTCCGCCAATAAGAAGCACGCCGGCCACCCACAAGCCTCCACGCACGCCAACACGCACGGCTACGCGCACGCGCAAGCGCTCGCGAGCACACCCTGGCCGCGCCCCGCCCCCACCTGTGAGCTGCTGGCGATGATGTCCTCGAGCCGCTCCCCGCTGCCCAGCCGCATCCCCACGCGCCGGTTGCGGCTGAGGTCCCCGTAACACGTCAGCATGATGTCACCCAGCCCGCTCAGCCCGCTCATGGTCTGCGGCTTGGCGCCCAGCTTCTCAGCCAGCCACCGGATCTCCGCGCAGCCCTGGGCGATGAGGGCGGCGAGCGCGTTGTGGCCGAGGTCGAGGCCCTCGACAATGCCGGCCGCGATGGCCAGCACATTCTTGAGGGCCCCGCAGATCTCCACGCCTGGGGGGTCGACGGAATGGGGGCGGCGTGGCGTGGCAGGGGGGAGCGTCGGGGGAGTGGAGCTACTGGGTGACGTGCAAGGACGCGAAAGACCGCGATGAGAGCTGCGGCGGGCCGCACACGATGGGCCGAGGGGCGAGGCCGGCCGGGGTCCACCTTGCTGGGGCACCGCACGAGCCGCACTGAAGCTTCGGGGCGCGCCCTGCTCCTGCGCAGCTGCAAGTGCTTCCCGGGGGCACCCCCGTGCGCCGCCGCCAACCGAGGGCCCGCGCTCACCGATGACGTCGGTGGTCGTGTTGACGCGCATCAGCGGCGACGCAAACAGCTGCTGCACGTCCCGCGCCAGCTTCGCGTCGCGGCTCGCCGCCACGACGCCCGTCGGGCGCCCCTCCATAACCTCCCGCGCGAACGACGGCCCGCTGATGAACGTCGCCGGCTGGCGGCGGCCGAGGGCCGAGGGGATAACCTCGGACATCATGCAGCCAGTGCCGACCTCGAGGCCCTTGGACACGCACACAATGGGCACGTGGGGGGGCAGCACGTCCTTCACGCTTTCGAGGAATGCGCGGCTGTGCTGCACCGGCACCGCGTGCACCGCGTACGACGCGTTCGCGGCCTCTGTGAGGTCGTTGGTGGCGCGCATGTTCTTGGGCAGGGTGAAGTCCTGCGGCGGCGGGAATGGCGGCGGGGCGTTTGAGGGAAGAGCAGCGGGGTCGGCCGGGCGGCCGAGCGGGGCTGCACGCCGCTGGGGTTTGGACGCAGCGTGGGGGACGAAGAGGCACACGGCAGGCCGCGTCTGGTGGATGCGGCTTCGGCTTTGCGGCAGCGGCGGCCGTGAGAGCAGCGCCGCGCGTGGCCGCCCACCGGCAGGTACTTGGTGTTGCAGTGGCGCTCGTTGATGTCGGCGCAGAGCGCCTTGTCGCGCAGCAGCAGGACGACGTCCAGCTCCGGCCGCTTGCGCGCGAGGCTCGTGCCCATGGCCGTGCCGAAGCTGCCGCCGCCGAAGACCACCACCTTGTTTGCCGCCTCAATGGGGTCCGCCGCCGCGCCCGCCTGCTGGCGCCGGAAGAACTTGCTCCACCGCATCAGCGCGTCCCAGCTGTCCTGGATCTGGCTGCGCTCCGACGGCGGGTACAGCGCCCCGTTGACAATGCCGTTGGTCGTGCCGCCGCCCGCGGCCGCGCGGGCAGCGTCGGCGGCGCGCCGGGCGCGCCGGCTGCGGCGCGGGGCCGGGGTG
>NW_014012188.1:0-5581 GCF_000611645.1 Monoraphidium neglectum
CACCTGGATGTAATTGAAGAGCCTCATGAACGACCCGCTCATGGCACGGTCTGTGTCGCTGCCCGCCATGGTAGTCGACGCCCAGGAGCCTTCACAACCAAAAGCACGGATGCGAATAGGGCAGCGTTGCGTCGTGGCGTCGCTGTGGCGTCGCTCTCGCTACGGCTCGCAGCGGCGCAGTAGCTTCCGGACAACCCTGGCTCACGGTGCCACAGCCAGCACCCCCCTCTGTGGGTTGCCTTTCATGTTGACCGCCTTGCGCATCTTGCTTCCCACCTGGCTCATACTTTCGCAGCTCGATGTTGTCGCTGATCTTCTTCACCACCTGGTACCTGGGGCACTCCAGGTCCTTGCAGAAGGCGGGCTTGGTCCATTCGCCCGGCTTGGGGGCTGCGGCGACGCGGCAGCACGGGGCACCGGCGCGAGGTGCTGGCCAGGCGCAAACACCTGATTGTCGCAGGATCAATCGACCCACAGCACCACGGCTGACGCCCAAGCCGGCCACAGGGACGGCCTCGCAGCTGGTCGCTCCACGGGAGCAGGTTCCAGACCGCCGACCCAGCCCCAGCGGTGGTAGAGAACCCAATTTTTACATCTGCACGGACCAATTGACATCGGCCAGATTGCACACACTCACATACGCGCGTCCATTGCGGCCGCTGCTCCCCCTGTCCCACCTGCAGCGCCCGCCGTCGTCTGGGCACGCGTGCCGCTCGCCACTAGCACGATGCCGAGTGCGACCGCAACGATGCTCGCGCACATGCGAGTGGTGCTGAGACGCATTGTGTATCTCTTTTCTGCGTACAATTCACGAGGTGAATCGCGCTGTTTGGGCGGCGAGAGCTACAATTACCACGAGGAGAGTCAGAAGCTGATTTACTGGGGAAACCAGGCTTCTGTGATGTATAATGGGATAGTCACGGCAATCAGCGTTGATTCCCGCTCAGGGGCCCGGCAAACACTCGGTCCAAGTAGTTGCGAGGTTTCCAATGAGCCAACGGTGATTGCCGAGTGCCTGCGTGTGAGCTGGCAGCTTTTGATGCTCAGAATCTATCATCAGAATTTATTGTATCAACTTCCCCGATCTGAAGCAGGCTGGCACAGCAAGAGGACATAGCGGCTGTGTTGGGTGCTCAAGACTGTCGTGTTTGATATGCGGCGACCCAACTCCATTGTGCATGTGCGTGCATGCGTGCGTGCGTGTTTGTGTGTGTTTGTGTGTGAGTGTGTGAGGGTTTATGTGTGCTGATGGCAAGCCAGTGCGTGTTTCGGGGCAGCTGATCAGGGTCGCTGTTGTACAGCATGTCGAAGCTCAAGCAAGCTGGGCATGCTCAACAGGTCAAGCTTGTCCGTGCACTGCCCTCGCAACACAGCCAGCGGCGACGCTCCCAGGCCTCAGCAGGGCTGTGGCCAGACGTTCTTACTCACAACAGGATACAACGTACGGTCAATTGATGCCGTGGGTACAGCAGATAGCACGGGCGTTCTTCTCCCAAAAAAAGCAGCGGCATGAGGCTGCACTGCTTAGGCATCACTGGCGAAGCGCCCTGCCGCCACAGTGGCGAACTCGCCACCGGACGTGCCGCTATCCGAGGGGTCGTCTGCGTCGCTGGCAGCGTCGTCAGTAGCCACAACAGCCTGCTGATGCGCTTGATCCGGCAGCCCCAGCTGCTGCCGCTGCTGCCGCTGCTGCTGCCGAGGCTCCTCCCACTGCTGCTGCTCCTGCTGCTGCTGCGGGTGCTGTTGTTGCAATTGCTGCTGCTGCTCCTGCTGCTGTTGCAACAACGGCTGCTGCTGCTGCTGCTGCTGCTGCTGCTGCAGCAAATGCTGCTGCGGATGCTGCTGCGTTTCTCTGCCCTGCGGCCGCCTGCCATTGCCCGCGATGCCCCGCGCCGTGCCGCCCCTGTCCTTCCCCTCGCGCACCAGTTGCCGCTGCAGGTGCTGCCGCCGCCGCAGCAGTAACTCCCGCGCCAGGCCCGCAGGCACGTGGGGCAGCCGCGTCTCCTCGCCGAGCAGCACAGACAGCTGAAGCAGCATCTGCTGCGCGCGCTCTGAGCCCAGGCCGCCCGCCTCGGCGGCGGCGGCGGCCTCCACGTACGGGCCAAGCGTTGTCGCGGCGAGCAGCGAGGCGGGTTGTGGCAGGCGCAGGCTGCAGACGCCGACCAGCAGCTGGCGCACGCCGTCATGGCCCAGGGCTGGCAGCGCGGCGGGCAGCGCGGCGTTGAACGAGGCGCACCAGCGCTCCGAATACGACGCAAAGTGGGCGGCCCGCAGGGCGGCCAGGCTGGTGACGGTCGTCTGAAAAGACTGGGGCAACGGTTTGGGGTGGCGGGTGGGGTGGAGGGTCATGTGAAGCTCAGCGCAATCGGCCAGCAGAGTTGGGCGAGACAGGGAGAGGGTGACGCCACACTCCAGTAGGATAGCCACTCCAGCACACTCCAGCAAGTTGTCAGTGGCACAAATAGGCACGAAACGATGGGCATGCCGGAGTAACAGCCACGCAGCAGTGGTTCGGCGCCAGCAAACGACAGGTTGCAGCGCGCCCAAGAACCCAAGCTGCTGGGGCGCCAGGCAATGCCCCGTGCCCTACCCGCGGGCTCATCGCCGCCATCTCCTCCGCGCTGCGCTCCACGGCCTGCGCCATCCACGCGCGGTCCGGGGCGGTCTGCAGCTTGGCCAGGCCGGCCAGCAGCAGCGCGAGGGCGTCGCCCTGGAAGCTGGCCGGCCACAGCCCCGAGGGCCCCAGCAGGGACGCCACCCACTGCGCGCCCGGGCGCGTGGCGTAGCCCGAGGCGCGGCAGAGGTGGCCGGTGCCCCACACGAGCTGCGCCACCACCTGCAGGGGGATGAGAGGGAGGCACATCAGAAGGTGGGGAAGGGGTGGGCAGCCCCAACGCAACAGCAGGCAGCGCCTCCGCAGGTCATGCGGGCAGGGTTGCGATTTGGCTGCTGCCGCGCTGGCCCGGCAGGCGCAAAAGCCTCCCATATGCAAAGCGACTGGCACAAGGGGATTGCATTGCCTGCTCACTTTAGGTTCCAAGGGCGGCCCCAGTTCGATCTGCTGCCGCGACAGCTCCACCAGCGCCCTCAGCCACTGCGCGGACGGTACCGCCCCCAGCCGCGCGAGGCTGCTGGCGCACGCCGCCAGCCGCGACAGCGGCCAGGGCTGGAAGGCAAAGGGTTTGACGCTGCTGCTGCTGCTGCTGCTGCTGCTGCTGCTGCTGCTGCTGCTGCCGCCAGGGCCGCGAGGGCTGCTGCTGTCCAGCCCCGTGCTGTTGCTACTCGAGCCATTAAGGGCCCCCGCAATACGCTGCTGCTGTTGCTGCTGCTGACCTGCCTGACGCAACTGCTGCCGCTGGGCGTGCAGCGCGTCCGGTTGCTCACGCTGCAACCGCTGTGTTTGCCACCACCGCCGCTGCGGCCCCCGCACCGACTCCACCCACATTTGCTCCCCCGTCGTGCGGAGCGCCTGCGCAACCCACGCGCCTGGAGGCGCGGCCCCGAGCACCGCAACTGCGCGCAGCAACCGCACCAGGTCTCCCGGCTCCGCGCGCGCCACCAGGGGGCGGCTCGCGTCCCAAGCGGGGCGCCAGAATGCGGGACCGGGCCGGTAGTTGAGGTTCGCCATCGCCGACAGCGCGACCGCCATGTGGCCGGGCTCGGCGGCTGGCAGGGCCTGCAGCAGGGCGCGGAGTTCGCTGGCCATCCAAGCCTCTGAGGGCCGCGCCCGCAGCTTGCCCAGCGCCCACAGGGTCTCCGCCACCTCCTGCGCGGGCGCGCCACCGGCCTCAGCCCGGGCTCGCGCGGCGGAGAGCGCCGCGGAGACCCAGGGGCGGGGCGGGAGGCGGCCCAGGCGCGCCGCGGCGGCCAGCAGAAGGCTCGCCACCTCGGGGGGGACCGACGCCTGCTGCTGCTGCTGCTGATGCTGATGCTGCTGCTGCTGCTGCTGCTGCTGCTGCTGCCGCTGCTTCCGGCTCTGCACAGCCCGCAGCCCCTGCTCCCATTGCTGCTGCTGCTGCTGCTGCTGCTGCTGCTGTTGCTGCTGGTCCGCCGAAGGCACCGCCCCCGCCATCAGCCGCTCAGCGAGACGTCCCCCGTCCGCCCCCAGCCGGCCCGGCCCCACGCCCTTGGACAGCCCGTGCAGCAGCCGTGCGCCCGCCTCCGCGCGCCCCAACCCCGGCAGCCAGACATCGAGCAGCCCGGCTCGACCAGCAGCTGCCTCGAGGGCGAGCAACCACTCAGCAGGCGGCGCCGCGGCCAGCGGGCCCGCCTGGCCCAGCGCCGTGCCCACAAAACCGAGGGTCCCCGCGTCGACCTCCGCCAGCCTGGGCCCCGTGGCGGCCCAGAAGATGGCCAGCCAGTCTGCGTCAGGCGCCACCCCGCAGCGCGCCAGGCCGGCGAGCTGCTCGGCCGCCTCGGCCGGCGCCGCGCCGCAGCTCAGCAGCTGCGGCGCCGACTCCGCGGCAAGGCGGCGCGGGACGTGGCGCTGCAGGCGCAGGCCCAGGCGCGGCAGCGCCCAGAGCAGCATGGCGGTGTCCGCGGGCCGGAACGTGCGCGGCGGCCGCGCCAGTGCGTTGGCGACCAGCCGCCGCAGCAGGCCCGACGATGGCGTGCAGCGCAGCCGCGCTAGCGCCCAGAGCGTCGTCGCGATGTGCTGCGGCGCCATGTCGTTGCACACGCGCGCGGCGGCAGAGCAGAGGCCCTCCACAGCGGCGGGCTGGTACAAGCGCCGCGCGCCCAGCACGTACAGAGCGTTGGACACGCCCTGCGCGTCGAGCTCGGGCAGCAGCACCGCGGTGCGCGCCAGCAGCCACGCCGTGAGCATCGCCTCGACAGACGGCGCGTGAGCGGGGGGCGGGGGCCGCCCGTCAGCGCCTGCGTCCACGCTCGCGCCTGCGTCTTTACCTCCTGCTGCTGCTCCCTGCCCCGCAGCTACGCCCGCAGCTGCTGCGTCCCCAGCCGGAGATCCAGCCCCTGAAGCCGCCGCAGTGGGGGGAGGGGCAGGGGCCACCTCGCCGCCACCGCCGCCGCCTTGCGTGCTGCTGCCGATATCATCACGCAATCCCTGCGCTCTGCCTCCTTCCAGCTTTCCGTTACTACCATTCTGGCTGTGTGGCGCAGTAAGCCCACTGCCGCTGCCTGCGTCGTCGCTGCCACCCCTGCTGCTGCTGCCGCTGCTGCTGCTGCTGCTGCTGCTGCCGTTGCTCCGATGGCCGCCGCCGGTGCTGCTGCCGCTGGTGCTGGCCTCCGAGCCGCTCTGTATGCGCTCGCGCAGCGCATCCGCCTCAGGGTCCCCATAGTCGCCGCCGCTGCCGCCACCACGATCGCCGTCGTCGCTTTCGCCCGGCCGCCCCTGTGTCAGGCGGTGCAGCTGCAGCAGGGCCAGCGGCACATGTATGTGGTTGAACGCCGGCCCGTGGCGCCTCACGAGCTCGTCAAGCTCCCAGACGCTGGCGCACCGCTGGATGCGCCGCGTAATGACGGGAGGGTCCAGCCCATGGCGCCATGGCGTGGATGCACGGCGTGCAGCCGCAGCGGCCGGCGGGTGCTCGACCGGCGCCGGGGGCGGGGGCGGGGCGGG
>NW_014012188.1:6166-14729 GCF_000611645.1 Monoraphidium neglectum
GACTGGGGTGGGGTGGAGGGCTGTGGTGGCGGGGGCTCGATCGCCACCGGCCGCGATGGAGTCAGGGCAGCCTGTGGGCAGGGGGCCGGATCACATTGTTTATGAGCACGGTTGTGAGTTGCTGTTCAAGGGGAGTCAGAGTGTTGCGAGTGGCGCGACTGCAAGAAATGTGGGGCGCACACAGCTCGCGAAAACGTGGGGCGCACACAAGCAGCGACGCCCAGCAGGGCGCCCCCGACAGGCTTGGCCCACTCATTCCCGGCAAATCTCAAACCTGCGTGACCAGCCGTCTCCGAGCGCATGGTCGCAGAAATAGTCTCGGCGGGAAGGGCCTGCAGCATGGGCGAATGCAGTGCCACACCATCGATGATGGCCTTTGCCCACGACGGACGGTGGTAGTAGTGCAGGAAGAATACAAGCGTGTAAAGAGTCTAATCCGAGCAACCATGGCAGTAGGATCTCGCTACGCAGCGCACCTTGGCCGCGGTCCACCACAGGCAGCGGGGCTCCCGGCGCCCTGCCTCGTTGTAACTTCAACCATCACAATGGGCATCTTATCTACAGCTACTGCGCTTCATCTTCGTTGGTTCAATGCTGCATGTGCGCTTCTTTTGCACTTGCTGCATCTACGCGAGCAATCTAGGTAAGAGGGCTTGTAAGAAATCGTCCCGACCGCATGCGTGCCGACCATTCGCGACCAACAACTCTCATCAGCGACACCCCTGACCATTGGTTGCCCCGTCCCGCACACCTGGCCGTCTTCGATCCAGCCTGGTTTCCTTGCATGTTTCAGCTGCTATGGACGATATTCAAGGTCGATGGATATTCTTGTCCTCGGCCAGTGAAGTGGTAGGCGGTGGATGACTGCGTTTCGAGAGCACGAGCAGCCGAGTGTCCATTTTGCGGCAGTCCAGTGTGGAGGGCATGCGACGCCACATGAGTGCAGGCATGCAGGCAATACGTAATCTTTGCAACGCATGATAGCGGCAACACTTGGTGCCAAGCACCTCTGCCAGCTTCATTGCTGCCACGATGTAGCAAGGTCAAATGCTCGCGGTCAACTTTGGACCAAAGGCAACCAGCCACAGGGGTGAGCGCGTCGTGAGGCGTAGCACGTATTCAACAACCGCAAGTACTGTGCTTATTACGGTAACGGCAAAAAAGGGCGACAACGTACGCCCCTAGTTGTATCTGCACAAACTATCACAGCTCTGAATCCATGGCACAGTGAAACGGTGCAGCAGCGCGTGCGAGGCTGCTAGCTGTTGATAAGGAGGGTGAAGCAACCATCAGATATGGTTTGTTCACTTCATAAACTTTGCAGGCCAATAAGTCCCTTTTTTGGCTGGGATGGGGCTACATTACTCGCTAGTCGCCATTCCACATGGGCACAACCAGGTGCACTCCCCGAGCAAGTTGTGTATGCATGACGTGCTGCTTTTGAATGCATGTGCAACATTGTCCCTGCTGGCCTGCTCAGCGCTGAAGTGCGTGAGATAAGGGTTGCAGGCCCAACTGACCGATGCAGCCCTGTATCGTTTAGGGGCTGGCTCTTCAGCGTATTGTCAGGGAGTGCCGCCAACCTTCTGGTGCTCCGCTGGGCCCGACCCGCCACCGGCCCCGGTTGGCGGGCCTCAAGCCAAGTCTTGTGCTCCTTGCGTGCTTTTGGTGCGGTTTTCTCCCTGTGCATGTCGGCGCACCAGAGCTCGCTTGGTGGCCGTCCAGCGTAACGCCGCGATTTACAGTTGATACTCAGAGTTATGCGCCAACACTGGGTAACCGCTGGTCACACTTCTCACACGAAGTTGGCCTGGTGGCGCATTTCACAGCTGCTTGAGCCGGCCTGGGTGCTGCCCCCAACAAAAGTGGGATGCACACTAGCCGTACTCCTGTATCCCACACACGCGCGACACCCATCCGGTCAGCACTGGTAGGTGGAGGGCTTGCTACTGTACCACAATCACGTATTCAGAGCGATCAAGCCGTGAAGTCAGTATGGGGCCAAGCCCTCCCCGGGGAGGGCAGGGGGCCCCCTGCCCTCTTGCCCTCCCCAGAGAGGGCTTGGCCCCATGCCCTGCGCGCCGACCAGGTGCCGACGACTCCTGGTCACCATGACTCATGAGGCTCAACCCCAGCCTCATCACAGGCTCGCCGGCGTGTCTATGTTTCATGCACAATTACATCACCTGCTGCATTCACTGACGTTCGTTGCGCTGTCCTGCCGGGTTTCCAAGATCGTCGAATCGAAGCCCAGGTGGCTTGGCCGACTCACACGACTGTCTTCGCCGGGTCAGCTCTGCCCGTGATAGATGCGCTGGAAGCCGTGAAAAGAAGCAGCACACCGCCTGCCCGTGGCCCAGAGGCGTTGCGCCGTCCGGCTGCGTACCGTTGCACGCTCGCCGCTCGTGCTGCAGGCGGGCTGCTGTGCCTCTGGTGCCGCCGCGCCCCGCGCCGCCGCTGCCGCCATGTCATTTACCGGCATCACCGCGGCGGAGCTGCGCGAGCAGAAGGAGCGCCAGGACGCGTGCGTCAACAAGGCGCTCACAGAGGGCAGCAAGACGGCGGCGCTGGTTGGGGGGGTGTCGGGCGGCCTGTCGTGGCTCATGAAGCGCTTCTCAGAGGCCTACAGGTGCACACGAGGGCGCGGGGCAGCCGCATGGCGGCTTGTGCTTGATGGACGCGCCCGCTGCCTTGTTGGTTGCGGTTGGACATTGCGTCTTTCAAGGTGTCGCAGCCTGGCGCAGGCGAGCGCGCGGATCCAGACGCCCCCGTCCTCCCCGCCTGGCCCCTCCCCCCTCCCCTGTTACCGCTCAAAGGCTCAAATTCACCTCCGGGCCCCGCACAGCCGTCGTCGTGATGCCGGTGTTCAGGTGGCCGCGCGGTCTTATGCGGGCACACATGCGCATGCATGCGCCTGCATGTGTGTACACGCCCGCATGCACATGCGAGGATTTGCTGGTCGCAATTGCAACTACTAATGTGCAGCACACAGCGCACGCAGCGGGGGTGGCTCCATGAAGCGTGCTGGGTGACTCCTTGAAGCGTTTTGGATTGGATCGCGCCCACCCCAGTGCACAGCTGTGGGCCTACGAACGATGCCTGCAAGCACTACCTCACCTGCCGCTCCCGCCCCCTCGCTCGCGCCCGCAGTGCCTTTTGGTTTGTGAGTGAGAAGCATGTCATCCAGTGCAACGCCAAGCGCGACAGCAGGTGAGACAACGCCCCGCTTGCCTCGTTCCCTCGGGGCGCGGGCACACAAAGCTGTTGCACATTGGGGCGTGCGCATGCGTCCAGGCGCGAACGCAGCGGTGTGCGAGGCGGTGGTTTGCGACACAGCGCAGGCGCGTGGCAGCTCAAGCCGGCCGTGCAGCCAACCGGCCGTGTGCGCCGCCCTGCCGGCGGCTGTCGGGCCCGCTCGTGCGCGCCGCAAGCGTGATCGCCGCCCCTCCATCCCCAACCCCCAACCCCCCGACCACGCCGCCCTGTCGCCAGGTGGCAGTCACTGGACCGGGTCAACGGGTACGACCGCACCATCTGACGCGGGCGCGACGGCGTGACGCGGCCGTCCCCGGCGACTGCAGCTGCGCGGCGCCTCTCAATGGCTGATGCGAAGCGAGGCGGCGCCAGGCTGAGGGCCCTAGCAGGCCCGAGGCCGGCGGGGTTTTCTCTGCCACGGGCGCGCACATTGAGCGGCCCGCGGTTGGCGCAGGCCCGCCTTATGCAGTGTGCCTCGCTGTTGCTCGTTGCAGCTGGCCCGTGGAAAGGGTGTGAGCGGCGAGCGGCCTGCACCGTTGAGGTCATGCGAGCGCGCATCTGTCGCTCTTGCGGGCGGTGGTTCGGACTCAGAGTGCACCGCGGCTGCCGCCCACGCCGCGCCCGAATGCATATGCCGTCTGCCGCAGCTTCCAGGGGCAGCGGGCTGGCGGGGGGGGGGGGGGACCAAACGCCTGTGTCCAGTCCCTGTTCCCTGCCTATCCCCCCAACCGCTGGCCGCGGCAGGCCAGCCGCGCTCCCCGAGACCGGTTGTCCTGCGGCCAGGGCGCTTGGAGCCCGCAGCAGCTGCGGCCCGTCGCCTTGATGGGCGCTTGCACCCTGTTTTGGTATGATGGAGGCTTGTTGAATTTGTTGCCACTGCTCGTTTTTCTGTGACCTTTTTGGGCTTTGATGTGCACTTCTGCCGCGAACTGCACCTCCTTGGCGCTGCCCGTCGCACTACTGCCACTTGCTGGCAGCCGGCGCGGCCGCAGCGCCACACGCACCCCAGCGCACCGCGCAGGGCAGCCCTGACCCCTTGCAAGGGTCTGCCAGCTTGACGCCCGCACACTTCTGTGTAGATACAGCCCATCTGCTCCCTTGGGGAATCCCCAGCACGCAAGGTTGCAGCAGCCCGGCGACCGCTTCGTGGCTTGTCCCCTCAAAATCGCCCGGCTGGACCTGTGCCCAGCTGCACCATCCCTGAAACGGTGCACAGCCAAACATTTGGCCTTGCCCAAACCTGACAACTGGGCCAGCGCCCGTCCACACGGCGTGCTGCGCTGTGCAGCACCCCCTTGCACAGTGGACCAGCGATGGCTGCCAACGCACGGTCTGTGTTGGGCCTGCCGCATGCGGCCGCGCACAGAGCACACGTGTGGTTGCCTGGGAGCAATCGGTTACACCACTAGCCGGCAAAAAAAGGGCGGCTGACATTCATGCGCGCGCGCATGCGTGGTGCTGTGCCCCTCTCGGCGTCTAGTGCCAGCTGCTAGCACGCCTCCGAGGCAGCCAAGGAACGGGAAGCGACCCCACATCAAGGGGCCAAAACCTAGCGTTACTGCGCCTACCGCGTAACACAGTTCTTTAAATGGGCACGCTGACTAGCGGGCTGTTGGGGTGGGTGGGGAGCACATGATGGCCGCAGGATTGAACTGTGACGCGTGCGTTGCTTGCTGCGCCCCCTGTATTACGCAACTGTGAAGTGAGCGCGCTGCTTGGTGCCGAATTGGCGGGGTGGACGAGGATTCCCAGGAATTTTTACGGGATTTGGTCGCACATATACAGCTGGTGCCTCGCGTAAAGGGGTGCCCCTCCCCCGCACTCAGTTCGCTGAATGGGGGTGCTGCTCATTGGCATGTGTGTGCGAGCAGCGTTGTGCGTGGTGGCTGTCGGCGTGTTCCAGGAGATCGCTTATGCTCGGTCTTCAGCTGAGAAGATGTAGGATGACAGGGGCAAGGAAGGGCGCGCCAGCGAGCCCGGGTCACATGCTGGTGGAGCCGTGTGGGCTCCCAATTAGTGGATCGCACATGTGGCTTGCAAAAGTGGCAATGTGTGTTCCACACCAGAAATGTGCATCCTGTCAAGCACGTCCTTCTCCTAGGGGCGGGTGCAGCCCTCAGTGGCTGAGCTGATGCGGTCCAGCCCTGGGTCGTCGCGCTGCTGCTGTCGCTGCATGTGATGCTGTTGCTGCTGTGAGCAACCGGAATGCGCGTGCAAGCCCTTCACCGGGCATGTGCCTCCCCGCGGGTGCTAGTCAATTGATAAACTGTGGTAGCATGCACACAGTACTGATATGTGTACGTTCGTGTGTCCGGATGGGGCCCTGCCTCTCGGCGCGATTGCTGCCCATGAGCACAGCGGCCTGAGCTCAAGCGGTCCAGTCCTTGGTGGTCATGCTGCTGCTCCTGCCACTCATGCTGCTGATCACCGCGTGGGCGCTCACCCGCACATGATTTTGATGATGTAGTTTTTTTGCCGAGAAGCAGTAAGCTCGTAGTGGAGGGATTCTGGGCCGCGGCAACGGCTGGGTGGTAATGAGATATGGCTGTGCTCGAAAAATGCAAGAACTCGTAAGAGCTTGTATGTTGTGTTGTAGCACTCGGGGGCGCAGTCGCGATTATGCTGTCACAAGTCGCGAGGTGTGACGACGCTGCACGGGTTCAATTATGGCGTCGGGATAGCTATGCGCTGGATGCACAAAGCGCGAGATTTCTTAGACCACGCGCGACTCTGCTCGCTGCTCCCAAACGGCCGAGCAACACCCCGCCCCCGGTGATGAGTTCCAACGGGCCCCCCTAATATTATTGTTGGTGCCAGTGGTGGTCATCTTCGTTTTTCCCATGCAGGCTATGCACGCGCGCGGTCACTTTCTGTCACTCCACGTCACCCGCCGTCGCCGGCGCGCGCACGGAGCTGGCCGTATGTGGGGGGCGACCGCTGCGGAGCGTGCAGCGCGCCGCCCCGATGCCGTCTGCACGCGGCGCTTGCCGCACAAGGCCCCCGTACGCGCGCCGCGCCGTCGAGATCCCGGCGCGATCGTGGCGAGATTCGGGCCGGCGCGGGCCGCCCGGCGTGCGTATGTATATGGCGCGGACGGCGTCTGCATCCTTGCGTCGTTCTGAATTTTTGGATGGATTTACAGGCCTTGCGGGGCCGTATCGGCTAAGCCCTCGGGTCGCTGAGACCTAAGCGCGCGCTGCGCCGTAACTACTAGAACCGTAACTACGAACAACCTCGCAAGAAAGCTACTGTGCACTCCCAGAATGACCCACAGAGGCCCCGGGTTTACGGTAAAGGGCGGTGGGGGCCATCAGCGCACACTGTACGTGGATCAAAGCAGCAGGAACACATGCGGGGTAGGGAAAGGGGTCGTGCCGGGGCGAGCGATTCGCCGCACCCGCGCACACCCGGCGAGGGTCCTCCGGGCGTGCGGCTGCAAGAGACCCGCTAGAAAATATGGCGGGCAAAAGCTGCGGTGCAACACACAGGTAGGCGCCGTGATCGGCTGCAACCCCAGTGTCAGATGGACCCGGCAAGTGGGGGGCAATCATTGGGGTGCTCAATGCATGTGCATGAGCGCGGGGCCCGCGGCTGCCTGCGCGCAGGCGCCGCCCGGGCCCTTGCACAGGCGACGCTGGCCAGGCTCTGCCCAAGGCGGCAGTTGCGCGCCCGCACGCGCCGCCTAGCCGGGCCCTCGCGCCCGGATGCGAGTGTCACTGACGCAGTTTCGGTGGTCATATGTGCGCGTGTGTGGCTCCGCAGCGACTCGCGGAGGGGGCAACCGCCGCAGAGTTGCCCACGCTCTAACAAACACTTGAACAGTTTGTTGTGCCCACATGGGATAATGGTGTGCGGCTGCGAAACCGCCAGTAGGTGGTTTTTCACAATGCAGTCTGTTGTGTCTGGTGCAGCAGCAAAGACTGTGCAGCTGGGGCCCGTTCCAAGCAGTGGGGGCGGGCGCCAGGGCCCCCCCCCTGAGGCACAGGCCCAAGGGAGACGAACAGCCGCGCCGCGCTGGCGAAGCCCTCGGCACCCCGGCCTGCCTTGGGGCCCTGCCTGCCGGCAGCAGAGGCCAGGAAGCCTCCCGCGAAGTAGTGCATGGGCGCAGCCTTTTAGACCATCCAGCGATAACGCAGGGGGTGGGCGCCTGCCGTGCCGCCGCCCTCGGCACCGCCAGTAGGGCCCGCCTCCCGCGTGCCAGCTGGCCCAAGTTTGCGGCGCGGCCCCTAGCAGGTAGCGCGCGGCCTGCAGCAACTGAGCGCCTGAGGGCTGGATGCTGGCTGCCAGGTGCGGCCAGCCCCGCCCTCACCACACATGCTCTACGTCGCCCGCGCGCAGGCGGCCGCCGCCGCTGACGGCCTCCCTCACGCACGCCACCCCGTCAGCAGGCCCCGGAACCGGTCCGTCAGCTGCGCCACCGACGACCGCCCCGCGTCCTCGACGCCGCTGCCGCTGCCGCTGCCCTCGGAGCCCTCGCCGTCGGAGCCGCTGCCGGCCGCCGCGGCGACGCCGCCGACGGAGGCCTTCTTGGGGCGCGCCTTGCCTGCCTCCTCCGGGTACAGCAGGCGCTCGTGCCAGATCAGCATGTCCAGCAGCGGCGTGTCGCTCGCGGTGTGCCTGCAAAACGGGAGCGGAGCGGTGCGGCGGGCGGCGCGGGCGTTGGAGGGGCCGTGCGGGCGGAGGGACGAGGGAGGGGGGAGCGAAAGAGTGCAGCGAGGCGCAGCGCGGCAAGGCCGGATGGGTGTGGATGTGGGGCTGGTCAAGCCTGGTCAATATGATGATGCGGACCCCCAGCTGCGCGCGTGTCGCAGAAATGTCCTGGCTGGCCCGGCGTCCGCCAAGTCTATGGGGTGATCCGGGGCTCACTTGATGTAGAGCTGCATGGGCTGGGCGCACATGAAGGGGCAGATGTCAAACGCCACCAGGGGGCCCACGTGGACCTGGGGGTCAGGGAGGGGGCGCGACAACAGGCGCGTGTGCATGGGTCAGAGGAGTGCTGGCGCCTGCTCTGGCAGTGCTTGCTCCAACCACCGCTCGTCACTCCCTGCTGCGCCGGCGCGAGCTGCAAGCTGCGACCGAACTCCTCGCAAACAAACCCCCCACCTGCTGCGCTCCATTACGCCTTTCGCAACAGCCCCAGCGCCGCCGCACCCTCGACCTGGGGACGGCCCCACCCCCATCCCTTTTGACCCAGCCGATCGAAAGCCGCCAGCCCAATACCCCGCCTGCGCCCCAGGCCCCTGGTCAAACATCAGTTGACCGAAATGAGATAGCAGCGATACCCCAGGGTGCCCCCTCTGCCCCAGCC
>NW_014012187.1:0-12989 GCF_000611645.1 Monoraphidium neglectum
CTGGTGAGAGCACGCAAAAGTGAGGACCTAGGGTGCATGATCACAAGGACAACACCCCATTCTGTGGGTTCCAGAAGCCCCTCGCAATCCTTATCCCAGCAATACATTCAAAAACTCCGAAGTGTTCCCCATGCCAGCATCCCACAAAAAGGGCACGTGGCGATGCGCAAAGGTGCTCGCCCCCAGCCAACGCCCACCTGCCGCCTGTCCACCCGCCCCTTGTAGCCGGCGTGGGCCGCGTCGCCGCGCTCAGCAGCTGCATGCATCGCCACAGTGCGCACTTGCAGCTCGCAGTAGCGCAGCACGTGCGCCTCCACCTCGGCCGCGACAGCGTTTGGCGGCGACACGGGCGATGCTACGGCGGACGACACTGCTGCCGCCCTGTTGGCAGCCCAGCTGGTGACTGCGGTGGGGCTGCTGGTGGCGTCCATGCTGCCGCCGCCGGTGCTGCCGCTTGCTGCGCCATCGCACTCCTCCCAGGTGCTCTGGGCAGTGGTGCTGGCCGACCAGGCGTCAGCCACGGCGTCGCCGCCATCACCGCCCCCTGCCCCGCCATCAAGCTGGAGTGTTGCGTGCAGGCTTTGGTAGCCGTTGGCCTTGGGCGCCGCGACATAGTCCTTGGAGCGCCCAGCCAGAGGCGGGCACAGCTCAAAGGCCAGCTGCTGCAGGCGGTAGCACGCCGCGGTGGCTGCGGCCTCGGCCTGGTCGGGCGGGAGGTCTCTGCGCGGCTCCACTATGGCGCGCAGGCCGAGCAGGTCGTACAGCTGGTCGCGCCGCCGGCCCCCCGCTGCCAGGTTGTCCAGGCCCAGCAGCTTGCGCATGACGCTGTACTGGCTCTTGGTGCGGGTGATGAGCTGTGGCGGGAGCATTGGTGCAGGATGTGTGTGAGAAACCGCCAGCCGGAATCGGTGCGGAGCGGAAGCAGAATGTCAGGCTGCAGCCACAGGCAGAGACACATCGCTCTACACACGCTGCTGCTGATCGCCGGGCATGCTGTCCCGTAGGTCCCCGGCGGCCCCGGTCTGGTGCTCACCTCGACGCCTCCAGCAAGCGCTTTGAACTCGGCGTCAGCCTCTGCAGCGGCCGCCAGTGCGTCGGCTGTTGCGTCCAGCAAAGAGTGTGCGCGGCCTGACAGCGACCGCAGCCACTCGCCTGTTGCCGCGTACGACTGCGGGAACAGCACCTGGGTGGGGGCACAGCATGTGAGGGGGCAAGAAACTTATGAGTGCCAGTACAGCACTGATGGCACTGCACCAACACAGCACAAGACCAGAGTAGTCGGGGCTCACGCTGGTTGTGTGCTGGTCCCCAGCAGCATGTGCGTCGCGTCTACCCATTTTGCCCCTTGCCGGGATACTCCTGCAGCCCAGCGCCTGACCTGAAAAGCAGCGTCCTCCATCTGTGCGCCCAGCGCGCCGAGGCCCAGGGCATGCGCCAGCGGGGCAAACACCTGCAGCGCCTCCAGCGCCACGAGCTGCTGCTCGTACACCGGCAGGCCGCGCACGTGAGCCATGCCCACCCAGCGGCTGGCCACCTCCAGTACCGCGCCGCGCACATCGTATGCTGACAGCACCCAGTCGCGAATGGCGCTGAGAGAGCGGGGGGCCAGGCAGGGCCGTGGCTTAAAAGAGCGGCAGCCACAGGCGGCTGCCACAAAATGTTGCAGGCAGCAGCGCTGTCGACATAGTCAAGCTGCCGCCACATTCGGCCGTCGCTTGACCCGCGCCCCTCCGCCGTGCTCGTGCTTGCACAATCTCCGCTTGCCAACCCTGCGTCGCCTCATCCCCTCCCGCCATCATCAGAGTATACCCCTTTAGCCCCACCGCTCCCCCCAAACATCCCCCCCAAAGCCTTGTCACCTGGAGGCCTCGTCATCGTACAGCTCCACGCGCTCCGGAGCGTGACGCACAGCCAGCGCGTCGTGCACCAGCCCAGCCACCTCCGGCCCCAGCTTGGCCTCAACGCTGCGGATGTGCAGCAGCCGAGCGTCCACGGCGTCGGCCACGATGGCTGCCGCTATAATGGCCGCATCGACCGGCAGCCCTGCGCCAGCCAGGTCGGCGAGCGCAGCCGCCAGGCCCAGAGCGCGCTCCGCAGGCGTGCGACCGTCACGGCGCGGCGGCTGGCCTGCCAGGCAGCGCAGTGCCAGCTTGAGCGCCTCGATGACAACACCATTCAGGCGTTCGTCGGCCCCAGGGCGAGCGGCTGCCCCACCCTGCTGCTGCTGCGGCCCCTTGTGCTGGTTTAGCTCGTCCTTCCACGGCTGCTGCTGCTCCTGGTTCAAACCATCCTTGAAATGCTGCTTGCCGTCACACCTCTGAAGCCCATGCTGTTGCTCATCTGTGGCCGTCCCCCGCTCTGCTGCAGCATCATGATGGGGTGGCAGGCTGTCGTCGACGGTGTCCGGGCTCTGGCCCAGCCGACGAGACAGGTCGCCCCACGCTCCAATGAGCTGGGCAACGCTGCTGCCATCACTACCTCGGCGCGCCTGGAGGCAGCGATGGTGTCGGGCTTGTGGTTGGCAGGCACATTGCAGATGGACAAGACCCGCTGGCGGGCGCGCAAGCAGCACACCACAAACGCACACGTGCGTGCCGAAAACACAGCAGCAGCCGCATGAGGCACAGAGCGAGTGCGGGTTGAAATCTCTTCTCACATGAACTCCGCTGCCTCCAGTGCTGCTGGTGGTGAATCGCGCGGGTGCCCTTGGCGTGGAATGGACCCAATGAGACCTCGGGCATGCTGCTCGCCATCCACACAACGGCATTTCACCGCTCAATTGGCCAAGACATTGGGAGCGTGCAATCGCATTGCACTCGGGACGATGGCTGCCGTGTGATGGTGGTGCTGCTGTGATGGACGGACGCCACATCGACTATTCGCGCGCTGGTGGCCTCTAGCTTCTAACAAACTGTAGGAGAGATGGACACGGCATGCCTGCTCGCAGTGTGTGTCTAGATTGGCTGGGAGATCGAACTACCGTGGCGTGACAAAACTCAGTTGAATGCAGGCCGTTCTGTCTGTTTCAGCCGCACGCTATTGGCCAATCATAACCATTACGGCTGAAAGGTCTCTTCCTTCTCGGGCGGCCCCGCTGACCACTGGATTTTGGTGCCTCGCACCACCCTCGATGCACCCCTGCCTCACCTCTAGCTAGCAGGCACGAAGGTGGCCCTGGCCGCCTTTGCCGCGGAGAAGGAGCATGCGCCATACTCACATGCAAAGCTTTGCACAAGATGTAGCCGGTTGCTAGCGGCCCTTCTCATAGTTGACGTGGCAGTCAAACATGGTCCATGGGGGCAGTCAAGTCACTTGACATTGCATGCTTAGGTGATGGATATGGTTGCTTTTTTTTTTCTGCAGGTCATCCTGTCAACGCCCTGCTTTGACACCAGAATGCGCGGTGTGCCGTCACCTAGCACCCAAGCTGGCCGTGCCCCTGCTGCGCAAACCTCAGCCTTTCCATGCTTGCGTCCAGATCCTGACAGAAGCTGCCACCATCGCCTCACTTACAATGCTCCTGTGCCATCAAATGTGCCCAACTTAAAAACTCTCAGGGCAGTACAAAGGGGAGCAGGACAGCGCAAAATGGGTCGCACACCAGCATGCAGAGCACAGACGCTTGGTGGTACCAGACTGTGATACTCCTGCTAGAGAGTGATTGATGTGCTCGTCTGCTGTGCTAGAGGACACCAGACAGTCACACCAGGGAGGACAGCTGTGCTGATCAGAGTGAAAGCCTGTCACGGCGGTGGCTGGGGCAAGGCGGCAACATGGACAGAGCTGGACCAAGAAAACCCACAGCAAGCACCCGTCGCTTCCCAGCAGCACATATCTGGTGAGGCGGCATCATCGCCATCACACGCGCCTGGACGAGCGTGGGCGCTTCCTGCCCTCCGCCCTGCTGCCGCTGGCGCCATGGGTTGCCTCAGCTCTGGCGGCAGCCTCAGCCGCCTCGTGCTCCGCTGCAACACGACCACCGATGCTTTCGTATGCTGCCCGCACACGGCTGCCGATGGTGTTATCCCCCTCAACACGAACCGGGGACGAGGGCTGGTATGCTGCATCGTAATTGCTGCGCCGCCTCTTGGCCCCGCTGCCGCCGCTGGTGTGGCCACGGCCCGGGGAGCCCCCCGTGCCTGCCAGGCGTGCAGCAGCCTCCTCCTCGTCATCGCTGGTGTGGGGGAAAATGCCTTCAGGGGCCGGCCCGGCCGCACCCGTGCGGCCGCTGCGCCCCCTGCCACGCGCGCTGCCACGTCCACGACCACGACCACCAGCGCCTGACCGCGCCGGGGCCTGGCGCTGCTCGCCGCCCTCGCCTTCCTCTGTGCCTGGCGCCTCCTCCTCCCCCTCTGATGGCTGCGCCTCCTTTTCAGCTGAGCCCCCAAAGACAAAGCCGAGCATGCCACCCAGCCAGCTGCGTCGCGGTGGCTGCGGCTCGCGCGCAGGCTGCTCTGCTGCCTGCTCGTCTGCCTCCTCATCCGACTCGGACCGCTGCCCCAGCCCGGCGGCCGCCCAGACCCCGTCATCCGGCGCATGGTAGACCTCATCCGCACCACCCTCGTCCTCAGAGCCCTCGCCCGTTCCCGCTGCCACTGTCTGCCTGGCACGGCCGCTGCGGACCTGAATGCTGGCCTGCTCGACAACGACTGTGTGCTGCTGCTTCTCTGCTGCCTGAGTTTCAAGCTCCTCCCCTTCCTCCTGCATAACTGCCCGCCGTACCGTCTTCACACGTCGGCTTGCATCCCGCGTCGCCACAGCCTGAGTGCCGGCGCCGTGGTCCTCTTCAACCACGGAGCGGCCGCGGTTGCTGTCGCCTCGGCCTAGAAGCAGGGGCGCACAGCGTGCACAGGTTTGTGGGGGGCGATTAAATTTGTGTATCCCATGTGCCAGCCGCCTAGAATCTCGAGCCAACGTGCTGACAGAGTGCAGGAACCCAGGAGATTTGTGCGAGCCACACATCAGCATGCCCGAGGTCAGGAACACGGGCGTTGCAAGCGATGGTCCCTCTTGCACCCGCTGTGGTGACCAATATTGCTGCACCCAGCAGTTGCCGTTAGCGGCTGCACGGCTCCCTCCTGATCCTCGTGCAACACGCAGGGGGTCCATCTCACCTGATGCTGCTCGCAGCCGCGTCTCTCTGCTACGCAGCTGCAATGCCACGGCAGACTGTTGCGCCTTGCCCTGGCCCTGCACACCAGCCGACAAGGTTCGCCGCTGCGGGCCAACCGCCGCCACAGCTACCGCCTCGTCGCTCTCCAGCCCCACAGTGGCTGTCTGGGCGCGCGATGCACGTCCTGCGCGGCGGCGCGCCCCAGCAGCGGCCCCAACTGCTGTCACTGTTGCCTGCTCCTCTGCTGCAGCTTCATCCACCGCGGTTGCTGCGGCCACTGCCGGCGCATGCTGCGCTGTACGCCTGCGCGTGACAGCAGTCGCCGCCGCCATCTCGCAATCCGTCTCCTGCTCTTCGACACTGGCCTGGACGCGGGTCATGCGGCCGCGGCCCGACTGCAGAGCAGGGACTGCAAGCGAGCTCGTATGCACCTGCCTGCCAGATGCGACTGCTCGCTGCTGCTCCTGCGCCGCCTCCTCATCTGCCGGCTCCTCATCTACCTGACCGCCAGCTGAACGGGCGCTGCGCCCTCGCACAGCGGCCGCTGGCTTTGCAGCGCGCTGCCTGCTCATGGCTGCAGCGTCCTGCTGCCCCCCAACCTCGTACGCCTCTTCATGGATGTTGGTCTGCAGGACGCGGGGCACACGCCCACTGCGGCCGGCCACAGTCGCAAGAGCCTCCCCAGACCCAGCATCCCCTGCAACCGTGACTGAGGGCTGCGCGCCACGGCCCGAGCGCGTGCGCCTGCCGCCTGTGGCGCCAGCTGTGTCTGTTGACGTCGCCGGTTGCGGCACAGCTGCCTGTGCTATGCCGCGCCGCGCTCCTCCCCTGCCCGACGACACGGCTGGCTCCCCCGCCGCGGCTTGCTTTGCTGCGCGACCCTGCAGCGGTGCCAGCATCCCCTGCACATCATCCACCTCCAGCTCAGACTCCTCGCGCTCCTCTACGGTGGCCGGGGCGCGCGGCGCACGACCGCGGCGCGACCGCAACCCGGGGCCAAAGGCTGCTGTGTCCGTTGACCCTGCCGGCTGCGCCGCTGCCTGGCCCGTTGCGCGCTGTCGCGTCGCCCTGGACGGGGACGCCGGGGTCTCCGGCAAGGGCACGCGCGCTGCATGCTCGACTGCGCGCTGGACCACCTCGTCCGTGCCATCGGCACCGACAGCGCCTTCGTAGCTGGTGGTGGGTGCAGACACTGCGCGGCGCGCCGCGCGTTTTGCTGCGCCGCTGCTCGGTGGCGCCGCACCAGCCGCTGCCGTTGCTGCATCCTTTTGAGCCTTGGCGGCAGCGGCGCTGGTGCTGCGAGGACGCGGCCCTTGCTTGGCGCGCGTTCCTTGCCCTGCTGCAGCCCCGGCATCCTGCTGATCCAGCTCCTCGTCCTCGGGGACGGCCGCCAGGCCCGGCGCGGCAGGCCCACCCATGCCGCCCAACGTCTGGCGGACTTCTGCACTAGCCGCTGTGGGCTGCGTAGATGAGGGACGGCGCTTGCTGCTGGGCCTGTCTGCGGTTGCGGAAGGGGCTGCAGAGCGCTTGGAGGAGCGTCCCACCCTGCCACTGCTGGGCGCCGCCGCACTTGGCCTGCTACCTGCGTTACCGGCTGCTGCGTCTGCCGCGGCCTGCACGTCCGCCGCACGCTGCGCCAGGTTCTTGGCAGCCTCAGCACCGGCTACCTCTGGGCTTACGCCTGGAGCGTGCGCGGCCACACCAGCAGGCGACGTTGCCGCTGTCCTCCTGCGGCCAAGCGGTGCCACTTCCTCCGATGCGTCCTGACGGTCAAGCGCGCTGCCCTTTGGCGGACTTTGCTGATGCTGCTGCTGCTGCTGCTGCTTGGGCGGGGAGGGCTCCTCCTCCAGGTCGCTGCCAAAGCCGAGCGGCTGCACGGCCAAGTCGGCCTCCTCCAGGCACCGGAGATCGTCCAGGGAGTCCAGGCCGCGCTCCACATCAGCCAGCTCCTCTGAAAGGGTAATAGCATCGCCTCCATTGCCCAGTCCCTCCTCGTCACCATCCTCTGACTCCTCTCCCTCCTGAGAGGCGGGCGTCTGCAGCGCAGGGCTGGCGCTTGACCGGCCAAACAGCCAGCCAAGCCCCAGCAGCGAGTGCCCGCCGGGCGTCTTGGTGGCTACTTTGCGGGCCTGAACTGCAGCTGCTGCGCCGCGGGCTGAGCCCGCCGCGCCACTACCGTCGGCTGCACCTGCCGCAACGGCTTCTTCATCATCTCTGGGCAGCTGTTGCTCCACAACTGCGCCAGGCGGCGTGACAAAGTCGTCGTGCTCATCCTCCTCGCCTACAATTGTCGGCGCAGTTGGGGTGAGCCCCGCTGTGACTTGTGTGCCGGCAGTCTCCGTGCGCTGCGCGACAGAGGCGCGGCTGCGTCGTCTGGGAGCTGGGGACGCCTGGAGCGATTGCTGCTGCAGCACTTGCTCGTCAGCTTCAAGGGGCTGCTCTGCCGCATCCGCTACCACTGCCCGCTTGCGGCGGCCGCTGCTGCGTGGCTCCTCTGCCTGCTCCTGCTGCTGCTGTGCATGCTTCTCGGTTTGTGCCCACGGCAAATCGCCCTTGCCGGCCGCCTGTGGAGAGCCTGCTCCTGCCTCAACTGCCGTCAGCGCCTGAGTCACAGGCCGGCCTCGCCGCGCCTGCTTGGGCGACAGCTGAGGCTGGGCTTCCTCCTCCCCTGCTGCTGATGTGGCAGGCTCATCACCATGGTTGTACGACGGCTGCTGCAGGTGAACCTGCCCCCGCGCCGCTGGCTCGACAGCATCGAGCTCCGCAGCCTCGTCCGCGCCCGCCGGCTCTGCTGCTGCTCTGGACACACGAACACGGGCAGCACCTCCCGTTGTGCCCGCAGCCCCCGCCGTAGAGAGCTTGCCAGCAGAGCCACGCAGCCGCCTTGCAGCGGTTGGTGGGGCGGGCACCCTCGTGCCTCCTGCATCACTAGCCCTGGAACCGCCGTGCCCCTGCACTGCTGCGAAATCTGGACAAAGCTGGACTCCAGCAGCTCCATCGCTGACGCCAGGTGCGGCATCCTGTTCGCTACGGACCACGGCGCCCACCTGGGGCGTCCCTACCGCAACCCCACGGGCAGCAGCCCCGGCAGCAGTAGCAGCAGCAGCAGCAGCAGCAGCAGCAGCAGGCGCGACGTCTGCGCTGGCAATAGCTGCAACGTCATCCCCAGCAGCTGCGGCGGCGACCAGGTCAGTGATCTGGGAGTCAAGGGCGTCCAGGTTTGCCAGCGGCTCGGGTTGAGTCGTGCGTGTCGCCGCAGCAGCACCGCCAAACCCAAACAGCGCAGCCACACGACCAACTGGCGACGCCGGGGGGTGCCGCTGCGCAGCTGCCCTAGATGCACCCGCAGCAGCGGATGCAGCGTCGCGCTGGCTCTGCTCAAACTCCTGCTGTTGTGCGTCCAGGCGCGCACGGTCTGCCTCCAGGGCAACCCTCATTTGCTCCAGAGCCCGCGCCAGGCGTGCCTTCATGGTGCAGGATGTGCAGGTTCCGATGCTGTCAACTCATGCCCAAGAGTGTGTGGAGCCAGGCATGCATGTGCGCAACACAAGCATGCTCAGAGAGCTGCTTGCGTGTCCATGGGGTGCTCGCTCGCACAGGTCTGGGCAGCCAAGGTGGCTTGTACGGGGCGCGAACAAGCTCCCAGCGGCTCAATAACTGCATCCCGCCTACCTGCACCTCCTCCTTGGCAAGGGCAGCATCAGCTCTGGCCTGCACCTCGCTCTCAGCAGCCTTAAGGGCGCCCTCACGGATCTGAGTTGTTGCAATCAGTTTGCCGGCAGGAGACACACACACTGGTTGGTACGTGAGCGACGGATAGCTACCAGGGCGCCAAGGGGCAGGTCATGGCATGCACGCTTGGTCACTACAGACTACAGGTATGCCTCGGCCAACCATGCACCGGCACTAACCAGTGCCGGCCGCACCTCGAGAGCGCGCTCGTGCCTGGCGTTTGACCCCTCGGCGCGCTTGACCTCGACATCGTGTGCGCGCACGGCTCGCTGCTCCTCAACAAGCTTGGCTTCACGCGCATCCAGCTGAGTGACCTATGAGGGGTGTGTGGTGGAGGACAGATGGTGATTTGAAACACCCTAAACCCTGAACCCTAAACACCAAGCTTGTTTGTGGGGGGCAGGGGTCCGAGACAACTACACCCTTTTTATCGGAGAGAGTAGCCGGGCAAGCATGCAGAACAGGCTCAAGTAGTCGCGGGGCTCCTGCACACGACTAAGCACAGTTCAAACACCAGCCAGCGTGCTCAGTGTGATATGTGCAGAATGGGTTTGAGATGGGTCAGTACTGAGTGTGGCACGAATCACGCAAATGCTAGCAGCCAAGAGGCCTCCTTAGGTCCTCAAAAACAACCTCGGCAGTGACAAACCACCCAGACCCACCCGCTCAACCACGGCTGCTGTGTCGCGCTCAACAACGAGCCTCTGATGCTCCACCTCGTCCCTGTCTGTGCCCAGCATGCACAGACCCTGTTCGAGCTGCCTGCGCTCCTCCTCCAGGGTGGACCTGGCCTCCTGAAGAGCCGCGCGCTCCTTGGCCAAGCCCTCACACTCCTCCGCCAGCGTGTTGCGCTGAGAGGTCAGCTGGCGAGACTCAGCAGCGAGGCACTCCTGCCTAGCATCGGCCTCCCTGTCGCAGGCGGGGTTGCCAAGGGGCGTGAGCACGGGTCAGCAAGGCGTCCATCGATCCGCACGACAAGTGGCAAGGTAGTTTTGAGGTTTGCCTACAAGGCAGCAGCTCACCACTGTCTGTGAAAGCGTGTATACATGCAATCGCTTCCCGCAGCATGACGAGCCCTCACGCAACCGTCAGGATAAGCCAAGCATGCGACCAACGGTGCCCTCACCGCTTGGAATCCTCGACAGCGCGCTCCTTCTCGGCGATGGTGGCTTCCCTGGCTCCAAGCTGGGACTCCAGAACCTCCAGCTCCTCGTGCCGCTGCTTCAGCCTCGTCTCAGCATCAGCTGCCGCGCGCTCGCGGGACTCCACACGGGCAGTGTCGCGTTTGAGGCTGCCCCGATCCTGCTCCAGCTCAGCGTGCTGCGCCTCAAGCCGGATCCGCTCACGCTCCAGCTCACCCTGCTTGCGCTCCAACTCTCCGCGTTGCGAAGCAGCAGAAGTGTCCACGTCCGACTGGCGGCGCACCAGCCTTGTCTGCTCGGCCTGTGCAGAAGTCGTACGGCAAGGGGCGGCCAGGACATGTGTGGCAGACTTGGAGAGCATCCTGCCGGCTGACGTATGCAGTGCCTGCAGGCGGCTCGCGTGAAGCAGGGCACCCCCCTGTGCTCCTGCAGTTGAGGACTTCTAAGCGCCTGAACCCTCATGGTAATGAGTGCACAGAGGGCAAGCCCGCTAGCCGCACCTTGAGGTCTCTCTCAGACTTTCTCAGCTCTGCCTCCTTTTGTGCCAGGCGCTCCTCCTCCTGCTCCAGCTCCGCCTGCAGGCGATGCACCTCCTTCTGAGCTGTGTCCAGCTCGTCCTGCGGAAAAGCAACAGGGCCCCCAGGAGGCACCCTTTGTCACAAGGCAGCCACGGCATGGAACGCCGATGCTTGACAGAAAGCGAGTGTAGCGTGGTGTTCTGCAGCGATGTATGATGACAGTTTGAATGAATTTCATTGGAAAACAACGCGCCAGCCGCAACAGCAAGCGAGATCCCAGCCCAGCAGGTAGGCCTACCTGCTTGATTGTGAGCTCAGCTTCTTTTGCCGCCAGCTTTGCCTGGGTATCCTGCAGCTCAAGCTCACGAGCTGAGGAGCAAGGAAAGATGAGGTGGGAGACTATCACCGGGGGGAGAAAAGGGAGAATGGGGAGGACCGCAGGCAGGGGGATGTCCTACTACTATTACAGGGGGATGAAAAGTCACATAAGCTAATCCCACCCAATGATGGGGTTGGATTGGCATGGGCTTGCCAACGACGCACCTGCCATCTGCTCTTGCTGCCTGCGGGTGGTGACACGCTGCTGCTGCAGCTCCTGCTGGCTCTTGAGCTCGCCCCTCATGCGTGCCAGCTCGCTCTGGACATCAGATGAGTGAGCAACAACGGCAGCCTGAATGAGAGGTGCGCGTTGGCTTGGCCCCAAATGGAGAGATCTCAAGCAACAGACTGGCAGGATTTGGTGTGTGCAGGCAACTGCGGCCTGCACCTGCAGGGACCCTCACCTGCAGAGCTGTAAGCTCTTGGGTGGCCCTTTGAAGGTCACACCTGAATCAAGGAATGGCCAGAGGGCTCAGGACTTGAGTACAGAGCTTACTGTGGCCAACGAGGCATGCTGCACTCCCTCCGTTATCCCACTGGGGGCCATAGCTTGCGCACAAGAAATGCAGCCAATGTGCACCATGGCCATCCCTTTGCGTGCACTTGTGCGCAATTGCGCGCACGAGCACACACACACACACACACACACACACACACACACACACACACACACACACATGCACACACACACACACACACACACACACACACACACACACACACACACACGTGTGCAGACGTGGACCTGCACATGTGCGCGCATGGCAACAGCTGCTACATTCGCAGCTCTAACTTACTCGCAGCGCTCGGCGCTATCCGCCCTTGTCTCCAGGTCGGTGATGCGGGCACGGAGGCAAGACACCTCATCGCTGTGGGCGTTCGCTGTCGCCTCGCTGCGTGCGTAGTACTCATGCAGCGCGTCCAGCGCGGCCTGCAGACGCGTGAAGTGCCGCGTGCATGCCGCAGCCATCGTCAGTGCATCCACAAATCACTCTGGCCTGCTCTATTGATTGGGAAGCGGGAAACTTAACACCAAAATCGCGAGCGGAAGCATTGGGGTAGTATGGTACACTCGAGGGGCACTACAGAGAGCTGCCACGTGATGCAGCGCTTGCGTCAACACACCTCGCGCTGCGCCTCATAGTCGGCGACCACCTGCAGCAGCCCGTCCCGCTCGACGGCAAGGTGCTGCACCTGCAATCGAGGCGTGGTATGTATTATTGGTAGATCGCACCCCAGGAGCGCGAAGCACTCAGGCTCCTTAGTGAGTAGATCTGGCCTTCATGCTCCACGCACCTTGCCCTCCGCGGCCTTGAGCGCCTTTTGAAGCGCCCAGAACTCGTCGAAGCTGACAGAGTCCATTGCGGTTGGAGGCCGTGCTGCAGTTTTAGATCATCGCCATTTCTGATACTAGGCAAGGGGCCCGCTGTTGAACGCTGCGGATAACATATCTAGTGCGGGTTCAATGGGATATGACCCGGTCACAAGCTGGTGTGGTGCAGCCTTCCATTCAAATTGGAATGTGCGAGGTGCTCAATTACTCATCCACTGCAGGCAGCAGACCCCATGCCCACGGCGCGCCGATAATCCTTCACCAACTGCAGATGTTGATGCCACCCCACACAGCGGCTGCGACAGCGACCAGAAGATGTCCGTTTGCATTTCAAAGGCGCATGCCTCAAAGCCTACAGCACGGCGGTCGTATACGTAGGAGAGGATATGCATTACAAGGACCACCTAGACCCAGCCATTGACACTATACTGCTACCCGGGGTCAGCCAACCTTTTGGTCATAAACCCTAAACCCTAAACCCTGTTTCACCTGAATCCAAAGCACCACAACAGCCCCTATTGCCAAAACACCTTCGCGTGACCGATGTCTATAGCTAGTTGATCCAAGCAGGCGACAGGATTGATGGGTTGCTCAACTGAAAGGAAGCTGATGTCACAAGGTCTTACTAGGCCTAGGTGGGCAGGGCAGGGTTGGCGGGTTAGCCCCCTTGAGGCATCCTCATGTCACAAGTCCGCACAAGTGGGCACCATGCTAGGTGAAGCATTGCATTAGTTTAGGGTTCAGGTGTGAACCCATGTATGACAGGGCAGCGG
>NW_014012187.1:13447-14596 GCF_000611645.1 Monoraphidium neglectum
TTTCTGGCGGCTGCAGACTTTCTCCTTGGTCCTGAAACGCCTTGGGCGTTGTCGGAGGGGTGTGTGGGAGCTGCACACTAGATGGCAAGGTGGGGCAAGCACAACAGAGAGCTGCACCCACACCACCCAACTTGTGTTTGTCACATCATCAAAGCTGTGATGGGACAAGGCTGTCCCCAGCCCATCCGCGCTCCTCCCATGCGTGTGTCTGCTTGTGGCAGGGCTGCATGCTGTCTCGAAACCGCCCCCGAAAGCCGCAGCCGAAAACTGTGCAAGCTGGGCAGCAGTCTGACCTGGGGTGCCAGGTGCTGCGCCTTGCAGATGTTGCCCAAAGCAGTGCATCACACGCGGTCACAACCCCACACCCACCCACACCCACAAGGATGCAACGTCCAGTGGAGGCTGCACAGTCAGGACACACGTGATGGGTGCTGCCGCTGACATCACCATGGCTCACTGATAGAGTTGGGCAGGCTGCTGGCACCAGCCGTCAACTCTTGGCTGACTGCTGGATTCACCCAAGGCAGTGCAGCACTTGAGTAGCAGCCTTGGCCTCACACCCACTGGGATGCAGCCAGGGTGAAAGCTGCACAGTCATGACACACGTGCCCAGTGCTGCTGCTGACGTCACCATGCCTCACCAAGAGAGTCAGGCAGGCTGCTGTATGGGGTTGCTTTCTCATCATAGGGCCCTTGATGGGACACGAAAAACAGCTGTGTCGTGCTGTGACCGCCGGACCTGGAAGCCGTAACCGTTTTAAACCTCTTTGAAATGGTTCACAATCCCGGTCAGGCTGGCTCAACCGTCGATATTCAAGCAGTCTAAAGGTGATTTTCGGGGGTGTGTTCCAATTGATGAGGGGGTAGAATTCAAGGTTGTGGGTTCAAGCTTCCGTGCTCAGGGTTCGGGGTTCAGGGTTCAGGGTTCGTTGTCCAGGGTTTGGGGCCCGAGGTTCGGGGTTCAGGGTTCAGGGTTCAAGGTCTGGGGTGCAGGGTCTCGGGTTCAAGGTCTAGAGTGCAGGGTATAGGGTTCAGGGTTCAAGGTCTGGGGAGCAGGGTTTAGGGTTCAAGGTCTAGAGTGCAGGGTATAGGGTTCAGGGTTTAGGGTTCAGGGTTCAGGGTTCAGGGCTTAAGGTTGTGGGTTTAGGG
>NW_014012186.1:0-14137 GCF_000611645.1 Monoraphidium neglectum
GCGCCGCCGAGCGCGGCGGCGATGCCGGGGGGCAGCCCGCTGCCGCCGGCGCCGGCGCCGCCGAAGCCGCGGCCCGCGCCCTGCGCGGCCGCCGCGTACCAGGGCAGCTGCGCCGCCGCCGCACCGCCGCCAACGCCGGCGGCGGCGTAGCTCGACTCGGCGCCGCGATGCAGCGTCGAGAGCAGGCGGCTGCCGTCCAGCCGGTCCAGGCGGGCGAGTGCCTTGACGTACTCCCCGAGGGCGCCCTCAGAGCATGCGACGGCGCCGGATTCGAAGGCCTGCACGACGGCCTCCGGCTGGCCAGAGTGGTTCAGCTGCTGCAGTAGCTCGATCTGGCCGGTGGGTCGTTGGCCATGGTTTGGGTGTGTTCGTTTGGGTGAAGGGCGAGCGCGGTGTGACACGACGTCGGCGCGAGAGCGGGGTCGCTTCAGAGAGTGAAATACGCTGCTGTTCGTCCCGCTGCATCAGAAGATGCGGCACATACGCTGCATGCATGGCTCATTGGGAGGCTGAGATGAGGGGAGCACACCGTGCGCCACGCGTGCGCCTCCCCGCCATACACAGCGGCCCCGTTGATGCCGCCCCGCAGCGCACTGGGGCCGCATGGCACGCCGCGGGTGGCTCTCTGGGCACCTCACCTGCCGCGCAGGGTCCCGAGGGATGTCCCGGGCCTCGCCTTGGAAAGCGCTGGAGAGGAAGCGGCGCCGCAGCAGTGGCCCCAGCCCCAGCCCAGTGCCGGGCACAAGCTGGTGCTGCTGCCATCCCAGCACACGGCCAGCCCCGGCCGTGGGCTGCGAGCGCGCGTTTGCCACCAGAGACAGCGCCCGGAGCAGCCCACGGCGCTGCATTTTGCAGTGGGTGATGCCCTTTCAGATCGCGGGGCTCTCCTCTGTCTATGCCACAGAAAAAGAAACTTTTCAAACTCTTCTATGCAGCTGTATTCAGGTGCAAGGCTGGCTCCTTTCAGTTGCGGGTGTGGCTTGGGAACTGGACTCCGCCACCAGGACGCGGGCTGTACGTAGGTTTGCACAGCTTACAATGTCAAAAGAAATTCATGTGCCGAGAAAGTCCTTCGCAGCAGCAACATCCTCTGGATTTTTGCCAGTCGACTGTAGATGGACATGATGACCACAGCTCAAGCACGCTGGCTGAGGCTCCGCACGTGACCCAACCTGCTGCGCTGCTCAGTTGCCAATCTAGATCTTTGTGGCCTTTGTAGGGATTCGATAATGCGATTCAATGACAAAACATGAGCACCCGCGTGCAAGAGCCAACTTAACTTGCGGCCTCCTCCATTGCGGGCGGCTCGGGCGCTCCCCCGTCCAGGCTGACCCAGCAGTGTGCCCACGGTGTTGGCGGGCATCGCGACCAGGAAAGTTCGCCAAAGTTGTTTGTGGGGGTTGGCGCGAGGTAAAGATGATGTGAGAAACTGGAGCCACTCACCAGCACGCAAGAAGCTTTGCAGGGGTCGGCACGATTGCGGCACGATCGCTGCAACCCAGTGCAACTAAGCAAGTCGGCGACTTGCATCCGCCAGACCGCCGCAGCGCAATGGCGCCATGGCACTGGAGAAGGACCCTATGGTACGTTGCTGTTCAACCCTGGCCAGGCACGCTGCCCCTAACCATCAGTGCGCAGGGCGACACCCCCCTTGGTTTACCGCCTTGGTTGGGCATGCATGTGAAGAGAAGGGCGCAAGGGAGCAGGCGCGAGCATGGACTGATTGAGAGCTAGCGCGCCACCGGTATGCCAAACTTCTTCACCTGCATTGCCCAGTGGCAGACGCCTAAGAGTACAGCACAGCGCAAATGAAAATGCTTGATATGAGCCATTATTCGCGCATCTAGCTCTCTCACGTGCCCCAACACAATGCAATACGCAGCGCCGCCTGGCCAGCTGCCGCTCCAGCGCACGCGCAACAAGTGCTGAGAGACTCGTTCCATCGCCCTCTTCTAAGTCCCCGGGCACTGACGGAGGTGTGTTTATTGCGCGGCTGTGACGCTCGGGGTGTTCAGTGGCGCGGGCCGGGCCAACAGCGAGGCGGCAAGCACGCGTGGTGGCGGGCCCCTGGCTGTGCAGGATAACACTCGAAACGACTGATCGATGTGTTTGTGCAGCCAGGGCTCCTCTTACCGTCACCAGCCGTCATGAGGAGGCGATGCACTTGTGCAGCGGTCTAGCTTGCGAGAGGGCGTAGCAGCGCGCAGCCAGTGTTTCGAGACGCTGTAGAGGCGTCCAGAGCTCGCTCGACAGGCTCACAGCGCGGTTCGGCTCGCGCGCAGCGTTGCAGCCGTGCAGCACATGCAACAGGGCACTGCTGCGGTGGCAGCGGCGGCTGGTTTGGAACAAACAGTGCGCGCAGCACCTTTCCCACATCTTTTACGTAACCAGTTCCACAAAGATCAGCGAAGAGACGACAGCTACCGCAGCAGCGTGGGCTGGCTGCACTTGTACCGAGCCCCCACAGCTGAAAGGCGTCGCCCCACCCGCCGCTGCGCCCACCTGCGGCTGCTTTGTTCACGCAGGGAGGGCCAAGATGCAGATCTTCGTGAAGACCCTCACGGGCAAGACTATCACCCTTGAGGTGGAGTCTAGCGACACCATCGAGAATGTGAAGTCCAAGATCCAGGACAAGGAGGGTGAGTATGCAGCGCCGCTTTGCACGGCGGCAGGCCAGCTCGTGAGAGGCTGCCCCCTTCGCGGGCGGGGCTGTGGGGTGGCGACGGGTGCAGGCACTAGGACGGGAGAGGTAGCACCGCGGCCGACCCAAAGCGGCGCAGGGGCCGGAGCAGGTGAACCTGCATCTGGATCGTAGTGGTGCATCGCAATGATGGCCAAGACGCACCGCTGACACCCCCCTTCCTCCTGCCGAAACCGCTTTCAGGCATCCCCCCGGACCAGCAGCGCCTGATCTTTGCCGGCAAGCAGCTGGAGGACGGCCGCACCCTGGCCGACTACAACATCCAGAAGGAGTCGACCCTCCACCTGGTGCTGCGCCTGCGCGGCGGCATCATCGAGCCATCGCTGCAGATCCTGGCCCGCAAGTACAACCAGGACAAGGTCATCTGCCGCAAGTGAGGCCCTGAATGCGCAGCTGTCTCAACATGCCGGTTTGCTGTGCAGCAGCTGAGTGCACGAGCGCATCGAAATGGGCAAGTGCCATGCCTAGTCCGCTGCTGGCAGAGTGTGCCCGCGCGCAAGGACACAGGAAAGGGGGTTTGAGGATGTGCATGCAAGTGTCGTGTATCTGACCGCCGTGCTATCGCCACCCTCTCTGTGCCCAGGTGCTACGCTCGCCTGCACCCCCGCGCCAAGAACTGCCGCAAGAAGAAGTGAGCGTGGTTTCTGGCCAGCGGCGCAAGTGTTGTTGTCGGCACGTCATTCCCATGCGCTTTGCTGCGTCAGATAACATGTTTGATCATGATTGGTGTGCCGCCCGTCCTCAACTGGCTGTGCTCCCCCAACCCGGTCTTTGCTTGACGTCAGGTGCGGCCACAGCAACCAGCTGCGCCCCAAGAAGAAGCTCAAGTGATCTGGTTCCCTCTTGGGCGTGGCCGGCTGCTTTGTGTCTTGCTGGAGCGCGGAGCGCGGATTAGGGCCCTTCCTGGCAGCGCCGCGGCGGCGTGGGTCGTGAGTGGGCGGCTCTAGTCCTGGACGAAGAAAGGCGGCGAGGTGGCTGTCACGGCAGCTTCGTGGGTTTGCACCGGCTGTAACCCACCATACCATTGCGTGCGGGCAGTTGACAATCTGGATTTCACAGCTGCTTCATAGCTAGGCAAAGGGCAAAAGGCCGTAGTCGTCGGTGGAGGCTCAGGGCTCAGGCTCAGCTGATACGCCGTGCACTGACAGCGTCCACGAATCGGCTGGCAACATAAATATCATTGCAGTGCTACAGCATTTTATTTGACAGCAGCGCACGCCCAGCATAGGCGCGAGCATCCCGTAGCCGTCTCGGGCACTTAGATCGCAAGACGGCAGCTAGGGACCATAGCTCACAAGCAAGAATGCAAGCTGAAGATGATAGCTTACAAGAACCGCTTCTCGTGCCCAGCGGCGTCGGTGAGAGGCGTGGATGGAACGACGAACTTGATCATGTGGCCTGCTTTTTGACACCATACATGTTCTGAATGACTGAGGTTGTAGAATACCATGATATAACACCGCAGATGAGGAGCAGTGCGTGCGGGGCGAAGCAGGCAGCAATGGCGGCAGCGATACGTCACCGCCCACTGGACAGGGCCGGCGCGCCGGTGCACACTGGCTTGCAATCGCAGTGGTGCTTACGACAGACATGGTGCGCCGTGATTGAGGGGCGGATGGTCTTACAAGGTGGCAGCATCATCCCAGAGTGTGGTAGCTCGTCATCCGGCGCGTTGATTTCGCTGTGACCTGGTTGAACGGCGCTTGACCAACCTGGATGGTTTTGGTACAGCCTCTTCTCAAATCATCGTTCCCCCTGCTAAAACCCTTCATTTGAATCGAAAATCGCAAACGTACAGCTCGGCGTCGGCACGCTGGGCCTGCCCGCCGACTTTGCGCGGCTGGGCTGGCTCCCAGCACTGCTGACGATGGCGCTCTTCATCGGCGGCGGCGTCTACAGCGGCAGCATATACCAGCGCCTGGCCCTGCGCGTGCCGGACGCCGTCGTCTTTGACCAGATCGGATCCGCGGGTGCGGCGGGCCGGGCGGGCGAACCCGCAAACCCGCCGTCGCCTGGGCGCGCAGCCCCTGCCCCCCAGTTAACAAACCGCATCGGCGCGCCTTGTCGCGCGTGCGCCGCGCGCGCCCCCGAGCCTCACGATCCCTTGAGCCCTCTGGCCTTTTGGCCCTCGGCCCCGCAGCCATGGGCAACCTCGGCCGCGGCCTCGTGTTTGGCACAATCTACCTCGGGATCCTCACCGAGCCGTGCATATTCCATTACATGACCGTGGAAAGCTTCAGACAGGCGCGCTTGGGGCTTGTTGGGGAGTTTGGGGGGTGCGGGAGCGCTGAGCTTGGCTTCGTCCCCCGTGAGCCGAGCGGCGGCCGCCATGGCGGCCAAAACACCCGGATCTGGTTGCATGGAGGCGTCGTTGCCAGGTTTTCTAGATCAGGGGCGGGGGCGCAGAGGGTGCTGTCCAGCTGGCCCAGCTATGAAGGCACGGTCCTTGTCGCTGGAGGTTCTTTGGAGCCTGAGCGTCCACTGGAATGCGCCAGGCCAGAAGAAATTTGGCCTGACGGAGTCTAGCTGGAAGATCTTACCCAACCACTGACCGACCCAAGGGGCCGCAGCGCAAATCTCATTCAAAGGCAAAAAGAGCAAAAATGACCATGCTCATGTGAACAGCACTGCTGCAGGCAACCAGCATTCTGAAGTCCAGCGAGCTGGTTTTGTAACACAACACTCCCCTGCCCAATTGGAACTGCAGATGCTCTACGGCTATGAGGTGTCTGGCCTGGTGGCCCACGCACTCGTAGTCATCCTCATCCTGCCCCTCGCTCAGGTGGGGCCATCACCACGGCCGCCCCTCCCCCACCCCCCAACCATACACCCCGCGCCGCCCGGCTCTGATGAGGGCATCCCGCGGGGCGCAGGTTGGGCGCGGCGCGGAGCGACGTGCGGCCGGGGCGCCCGAGGCGCAGGCGGCCCCGCTTGACCCGATGGAGAGCTGGCTGCCTTTCATGCGCGGGTTGCGGCCCATGCGGCCCCCCAAACCGCCAGCATCTGCCTCGCACCCTGCGGGCCTATGACCCCTGTACCCTAAAACCCCAACCAGATGCACCATCTTGAGGATGTCGCGATCGTTGGGATCTTCGGGACCCTGGCTATGCTGGTGGGCGCTGCCAGGCGGTACACACCGCATGCGCCTGCATGCACCCAAAGCGCGGGCAGCACAGCCCTGAAACCGGGTTCTTCCAGGCAGGGCACATTCCCAGAGAGCGCAGGCATTGTCTGAAGATCACTCGGGAAGACCCTCCCCTCGCCAAAGACCCCAGGCTCAACAATTGCGAGCAAGGCCGAGCCTTGTTCTGGGCGCAACCATGCCTCGGAATGAAACGACGGCTGATTGTAGACGCCGCCATCGCTGCCGCCGTTCCACACCCCAGGTCGCTATCGCGGTGGTGGTGGGGAAGCTTCTAGCCACCTACCTGGCCGCCGGCGGCGCGCCCCCCGCGCCCACCGAGCTCGTCGCAGGCGGGTCGTTTTACGTGGCCATGGTTGGAGTGGTCGACATCGCGTTCAGCTTCGGGGGCCAGATCAAGTAATGCTCGAAGGCAGGGCCGGGGAGGGGTGCATGCCGTGCTGGTGCTAGGGGAGTTTGGGCTGCGCGCGGCTGCATACATGCTCATGCTCACCCGAAACACCACATTCTTGATAGACAATCCTCTGCTTGCTCTCAAGCATCGTTGCCATCCCACGCTCATGCTGCTGAACGGCCCTGCCGTGCCTTTTGTGGTGCACTCAACTTACATGATCCCACACCCCCAGCACACCCTTACACCCCTTCACATGTGCGCCCTGGCCCACCCTCCTCGCACACGCCGCGTGCACATTTGTGCACGGCTGCCCTCTGCACCTGCCCGCCCAGCTGGTGAGCATTCACGGTGTTAGCTGCTGTTGATACTTGGGAGTGTGTGGTTGCGCATGCATTTCCTAGCCCTTACGCTGGAATGGGGGTGCACAAGGCCGGCTGATAGTGGTGGCCACACCACAGCGCGACAGGCTTCCTCTGCACGCGCGTGTGCGCGCGTGCTTGCACATGCACACACTCACACCACACACACACGCGCACACACACACACACACACACACAGCATGCACACATGCAAATTTACTCATACACACACACACACCTCACAGGATGCGTTACATCACCTCCATCAACCGCCGCACCAAGTTCAACTCAGCAGTGCTGGTAACGGAGGCGGTGATAGGGTCGCTCTACCTGCTCACAGGGGTGGTGGGCTACGCCGCCCTTGGGTCGGGGATGGATCTACACAAGTGGGTGTTTATTCGTGTGTGTACACGTGTGTATGTCTGTGCGTGTGTGTGTGTGTGTGTGTGTGAGAGTGAATGAGCGAGTGAGCGCGTGTGCGCGCGTGTGCACATGTGCACGTGTGTATGTGTGTGCATATGCGCGCGCAACTTGCCGGACAGTGTTTGGCATGTGGCTTGCTTGCTACACCACATCCTCCCTCCGTCCCTCCCTCCCTTTCTCCCTCCTTCCGCCTTATTGGGCACCGACCCACCTGCGCACCGCCCCCACCACCTCCGCAATGGTCCCCCCACCCCCGAAAGGCCCATCTCCTCAGTCCTGCCCTATGACGGGTGGATGGCGGCCATGAACGCCGCCATCTTCGTCCACTGCCTCATAGCCTATCAGGTCATGATCAACGTTTGGAGCGCATCTGCGCTGCACATATTCGCGCCCAGGTGCGTATGCAACCCTTTCTTCGGTGCCGCCGCCCGCCGCGTGGTTCAGGGGCGGCCACGCAAGGGGTGACGGCGGTCTGATGTTGTAATGTGACGGTGCCGGCCGGCGATGCTGCGCGGAGGGTGCCGTCCACGGCACAACAATACGGGGCTGCCTCGCCTTGTTTTGAAAGCGTCGAGCGCGTCACCAGGCTGGTGGCAGTGTGAGGGTGGCATCCCTCTTGGCTGATGACATCACCGCTGGGCGTCTTCACCACTGGCAAATCTTTGCAGGCGCGGCGCGGCCCTGGCTGAGGCCGGCGGCGGCTGGGAGCGGCGCGCGGTGTGGCTGGGCGTCACCTGCGTGTGCGTGGCGTTCTCCACGCTGGTGGCGGTGACGGCCCCCTTTTTCAGCGAACTGATGGTGGGTGCACTCCCTTGACTAGAAGGCCGGCCAGGGGCATTTCTGTGGCCACAGGTTGCTCCAAGGGGGTCCTCGCTGGCGTCAAGTGCTGTTCCATTTGCGTTCAGGACCTCGTTTGTGTATGCACAATCAGCGGTCCTTCACAAGTGGTTGGTCTGCATGAACCAAGGGGTTTGCCTGCATACATTGTGCCAGCTTAAAGGTCGCAAGAGGTGCGCTGCGCCCAACAGCACGCGTTGCGGGTGGGAAGAAAGCTTGTTGACGCCTGTGGCAGGCACAGCGCTGACAGCCCTCGCGCGCACGCTGGGCCGACACCCCTTGCTATTCTTCGCAGGGGCTTATCGGGTCCCTGGGGGACATCATGAGGTGCGACGCCGAGGAGGCAGTCCGCTGGGGCCGCGCGCGGACTGCCGCCGGACTGCCGTCAATCACAGGGCGTATGTCGTGGCTGCTGGGGCCGCACGTTTAAGGAGTGCATGGCGCATGCGAGGCGCCAAGCTCGACCGCATAAAAGCCTGAGCGCAGCCATTAGAAGCAATTCAACCTGCTCCATCAATTTGCCGCCTGGAACTTTCTCCCGTATGCTGCATCTACCGTGCACCGCAGCATGTTCGGACTGCCCTGCATCTTCGCCATCAAGCTGCTCAAGCTCGGTCGCACGGAGACGGCCCTCTGCTGCTGCCTGGCGGCCGTCGCGGTGGCGCTCAGCGGCTGCGGCCTTGTCAGCAGCGCGCAGCAGCTCGTGGAGGCGTTTAGGGGCAGGCCCGGCCGATGAGGCAGTCTGCCGATGCTTGCCCAGCTGCCAGCAGTGCGCTTTGATTGGCGCCAGGCCAAGTCGTCGCAGCAGGCAGCGGAGGCAGCGCTATGGAGCATTGCCATTTCCAGTGGTGGGAGCCGTTCGTCCCATGCATTTTTGAGCTGCTTGCGCAGCCTGGTGCCTTCCTCCCTGGCCATGAATCGCCAGACCGCTTTGCAAACATCCAGCGTCGGGGCGCCCTTGTGCTTTTTGAGTAGTGCGCTTGCCTACCGGGGCGCACAGGGCACATCAGCCAGATGCAGATAACTGGGCCACTGGAGGGCGATCGTGAGCGAGTGGGTTGAGCGGCGAGGTGGACTGCATGCACTACAGTGCATGTGGCTGTTCTGGGACTTGCCTGGTACGGTAGCGGAGTTCTTGCACACACCCATAGTCCAGCATTGTGCGATCGCCGACCCCATCGTCAGCGGTTCTGTAAGGCGGTACGCTGAATTCCAGCAAGGGGCCACCTGTGCAGCTCAAATGCTAATCTCGCAAAGCGGCGCCGCCACCTGGGCGAGTGACGGGCGTGGACACCCATCGCAGAACGGCAATGGGTGTTGCAGAATTACTTGTGAAGCATCATCATTGGAATTTGATTTAATTCAGAGAAGCCAGCGGCCCACTGGGCCTCGCGATTGCTGGCCAGCAGCGCGTCTTCGGCAAGGCACTCCGCGATGGCGAGCTTGATACGACAACAGACGCTGGGTGTTGCCAACACAAAGCCGGTGCTGCAGCTGACCACGTTCACCCGGAGACCGGCAGCAGGCCGGCCCCAAGGTCAGCAGAGATGAGGGAGCGGTCCGCTGCAGTGCGCCGCTACACTGCGCGGGCGTGTGCTAATGCTGCAAGCACACCCGATGCTTGTGTAGGTGCATTCATAGGCGCTGCATGCGCATCACATTGCCGGCCTTTGCCCCACCCTTCAAAAGCAGCAGGCAGGACGCCAAGTCACAGCTTACACATCTGCAATTCCTCCTTAACCCCCCAAAACACCCCCTCAAATCCGGCCAGGCCGCCGCGTCGCCGTCGCCCCGCAGGCGCTGGCGGCCCCCGGCTGGGCCTCCGCGCTCTGGCCGTTTGGCGGTCAGGCGGCGGCGCCCGCGGCGGCGGCAGCGGCTGCGATCATCCAGCCCGCTCAGGCGTTTACTGCGGCAACTGTAGTGGTGCTCCCCATTTACTTCGCAATGATAGCATTTCCCCAGGCGAAGCTGGTGGGCAGCTGCCACGCACCCGTGCAGCCCTCCCGCACTCGGCTGAGAGCAGAAGAGCGGAGATGCGGCGGCGTGCATGGCCTAAACAGATGCTGTTTCCCGCTGCGATTGGCAATGTGGGAACGCCTCGTCTCAACCACTCAACGGCGCCGACCATCTGTGCTGAATCGATTCCCCTTTGCCGCTCCCTTGGCCTCCCCGGATCGACGCAGACCCGCCGGCTGATAGATTCTCCGTTCGTGCCGCTGCTGTTTGCTGTCCCCTACGCACTCCTCGCCTTCCAAGCCTGGCAGGGCGGCGCGCTCGCGGCTGTGGAGGCGGCCGTGCGCGCGAGCGCGCCGCTGCCGGATGCGGCGGCCATAGGGGCGGTGTTCAGGGAGCCTGTGCTGACGGCTATGGCGTGGCTGCACTTGCTGCTGCTGGACCTTCTGCAGGCAAGGTAGGCCAGGCTGGCAGCTGGCCTCTTAAGGGGCGGGCGTTCCGCACCGCGCTGCACCGCCGCTGCTGACGGCGGCGCCGGCAGGCCGCTGCAACGTCCAGTGCACGCGTCGTGCGCTGCGGGGGCCACCTTGTTCCGTTGGGCGGACGCCTCGCCACGGGGTGGCGCGCAGGCGGGGCCGGTGTGGCACGCTTGCGCTCAGAGCCATAGGGTGGGGGGCCGCTCGCCACCCAACAAGGCGCCCCTGCTAGGGCTGGCCATGCGCCCCACCTATTCAACTCCCTCCCGCCTGTTCTTTTTCTAGCACGGCTGCGCCGCCGACCGTCTGACCCTCAACCCTCTGTACAACTGCCCCCACCCTCCCTCCAAACCGCAAACCGCCCCAACCCAGGGCTGTCCTGCTCGACGGTCTCAAGCAGACCGTGCCCACCGGCCACTCTGTCGCGCTGTGCTGCATGTTTGGCCCGCTGGGCGTGCTGAGCCACCTGGTGACGCGCTGGGCCGTCCACAGGTCGCGCGGCGGGCGGGTAAAGCTCGCGGCGTTCTCGTGAGGGGGTCCAGGAGCTGTTTCGGGGCCGGGAGCGTGAGGGGAACTCTGTTGGGGTGCGACCGCTTGAGGTGCAATGCCTCGAGGGTGTGGCCTCTTGAGGGGCGTCGCCTGGAGGGGGGGTTGTATGAGGCCAGCTTTTTGAGCTGAGCTCCTGTGGCGTGTCATCATGACGCGCCCTCCCAAGGGGCATGCGCCCGTTTCGTGCTCTTGAGGGGTGTTGCGGCCTCTTGAAGGGGGCGGCCTCGCAAGGGAATCGCTCTTGAGGGCAGCAGCCAGGCTGCTCAGGCCCGCCTCGTCCCGCGGTTTGCTACGCCCTTCGACGCTGATGGGCCGCTGCACCTTGGCCGGGGCTCCGGCAGTCGAGCGGACCCTGTCGACCGCAGCGAGCTGCGCGCACCTCTGCCCGCCCCTTGTGCATTCCAACCCCTCTCCCAAAACCTCGACCTTACTGGCTACTGCCAAGGTCCCCCCCCCCCCGGTCTTCAAACAAGTGCCGTTTTTGTGTGTGGCAACTGTAAATCTAGTCCGGTCTGGTTGTCGGTGACAGGCGCCACCGGTGACACCAAGGTGGTTCCCCCTGTCTCCACCGTGGCAGCAAAACAAGCCGCCCATCTTGCTGCCGCGAACTGCGCTTTCCTTCATGTACGCACTGCCAAGTTTGGCGAGCGTGCTGTCTAACCTCCTGAACCTTCACTGCATCTCGACCGTGGGCTTCCGGACCATTGAAAAGCAGTGGTCATGTGGCCTAGGATGGATTGAAAGAGAGCAGTCCTTGTCAGACGCCCGCCTGACATGCCTGCTTCCCAATAGAGCCTCTGAATATCATAATTGAGTCTCCCAATTTCACAAATACGCTGGAGCGTGACACGTTCCACCGCTGTGCCGTGAAATGAAACACCGCTGTTGAAATGCTCCCGTCATCCCGGCAACTTGCGCCATACACAAATACCCGATATAAGTGTTATCACGCTTGAACGTCCGCCCATGCATGCGCAACATACATCATAGACGGAGATCAGACAAGACGGCACACAGTGCCCCTTTATTCTTGGTAGAGCGCCTGAACAGCGAATTAGAAAAGTTTAAAGTCGTCTAGAGGCCGGGATCGGCCCTCCGCGGCGCACAGCAGCCTCCAGCGCAGGAGGAGCATTTTCAGGGGCGCACAGGACAGGAACACGCCTCGAGGCAGGGTCGGCCTGTGCTCCACGATTCAAATAGTGCAGTAGGTCTACTACTGTGAGGTCGTCGCGACAGCAGCGGGTCTTTCGAGGGCCCGCGGTGAGTGCGCGCAGCCTATGGCGACCGTTGGGCATGTCTCGCGCCTTAATATTGATGGATATAAAGTATTTGAGCCGCTCTGGCGCGGCCTCCCTCGCGTCAGCTCTCCTGGGCCCTGCTCACTCCCCACTCACTCACTCGCCCGTCCCCGACAAACGCCCATCTCCTGCCCTCGTCGCGGTACAGGGTTGTTATTACAGGTGTACTGAATCTGTTTTGAGGGCCGCCATGGACGGTGGGGCCCTTGAGGAGCCCCCCCATAGTATCGACTCGGCTGGGGCCACGCCCGGAAGCCCGAGCGCCCTACAAGGACAGCACTTGCCCGATATGGGTGGAGTGACAACGTCAGCAGCGCAAGGCGAGCCTCCACCGGCCGCTCCGGGCGTCGCCGTGCCGCCTCGCGTGGCCCCCGAACCTGCCGGCAGCGGGGCGGTCGGTGACACCGCCGCCGCCGCCGCGGCCGGGCCTGCCGCGCGCCCCCGAGAGGTGCCCGCGGCTGGCGTGGAGGCGCTTCTGGAGCGCGCCGGCCTGCCGAAGCGCGTGATGGTACGCGCGGACGACGCGCCGGCGAGCGAGCACAATGCGTACTACCGGGCCGAAGCGCTTGCCGTGGAGGAGGACGGGCCGGCGGCCGCCGGTGGCGATGCCGGCGGCCGCGTGCAGCTGCAGTACCAATTCTATGGCGACCGGCAGCCGTTCTGGCTGCCGCTGGCGAGCGCGCGGCTGTGGCGGGGCGCATACCCTTTGGACGAGGCCGCATGGGTCAACCTGGGAAAGGTGTGGTTCATGGGGCTCGGCTGCGCTGGGGAGGGGGGCCCGTGGCAGCCGCGCGGGCGGCGCAGGCCAGCTGGCGTGGGCGGTGGCTTGCGGTTGCAGGGGCCTGGGCCTCCCGCCTGGGCAGGGCCCATCGGGCTCGAGCGTTCGGCCGCGCAGATGGGGACATTCACAGCCGCGGGCGCGGTTGCGGCGGCGGGATCGGTGCTCTACTGCTCACGGCTTCCGCCCTCGCCCCCACACGGGCGCATCCCCGCGCCTCGGCATCTCATCAGGGTGCGTGGGTCCCCAAATGCGAGGTGCCGGACGCCAAGCCGGCCCCAAAACCCCAGAGCCACAAGCGCGGCGGCGCCCCCGGCGCCGCCGGCGCGGGCACGGGCGCATGTGCAGGCAAGCGGCTGAAGCTCGACGCAGCGGTGGGGCCGGAGGGCGCCTGGGACGATGATGTCATGGGGGCGGCCCTCGCCCCCCCGGCTGTCGCAGGGGAGTTGTCAGACGAGCCGCCCGGCATAGCCGGCTGGGCGCCGCAGCGGCGCGCCCCCGGCCGCGAACATGAGGCCGCAGCGGCCGGGGATGTGGGCCGCGGCAGCGAGCAGGGCGACGGCGGCGGCGGCGGCGGCGGCGGGGCGGAGCCGATGGCGGTGGACGACGCGGCGCCGCGCTCGGGCGGCGACGTCGCAGCGCGGGACCAGCGCGGCTGGGCGGAGCAGGCGGATGCAGGACCGCACGTGCGGCAGGACCCACAACAGCAGCAGCAGCAGCAGCAGCAGCAGCAGGGGCCCCTCCTGGCTCCCTCTGACTTCGGGGCTCATCTTGAGGGGCAGCGGCTGCTCGTCTTCTGGCCGGACGACGGGCGGTGGGACGCGGGGGATGTGCGCGTGGTCGACGCCGCGACCGGCCGCGCCACCATCATCTACGCACAAGGTGCGTACCAGCACGCACGCGGCGCCGCGGGCACCGGTTTTTGCCGCCGCCGCCTTGGCCTCTGGCCTGGCCGCTCGTCCCTGCCCCAACACTGCTGTTGCTAGCCTTGATCACCATATACACGCACAGGCGCGCACACACGCACGCGCGCACACGCGCGCACACACACACTCTTCCACACCACCCACAAAAACACACAAACACAAAAAATAATCCTCCTGATTGATCCCTTGGACCCAACACCCCCGCAGCCCGCGAGCTAGAGGAGTTGGACCTCCGCGCGGCCATCGCCGCCGGCGAGGTCGCCTGGCCGCCGCGCCCCGCGCGCCCCGGCTCCTCCCGCCG
>NW_014012185.1:0-4637 GCF_000611645.1 Monoraphidium neglectum
GGGTGGGGCAGGGGGGCAGGGGTGAAGACGGCAGGCAGGAGGAGAGGGGACAAGGGGGAAAGCGGGCGGGGGCCAGGGTGGGAGGGGGGGCGAGCAGGGCAAGAGGTCGGGCCAACAGTGGGAGCCCAATGGACTGCCGCGCAGCGGGCGCGCCCATCGAAATCCGCACTGGCGGCAGCCCCGGGGCGGCAGGCGGGGGGCAGGGGGGCGCTCGGGCCCACCTGCACTGTCATGTGGTCTTCGTCTGTCATGCGGGGGTGTCGGCTCAGGGGGCCTGTCGGGGGCGGCGCGCGGCGCGCGGCGCGGGAGGGTGAGTGGGCCACAGCCCCGCGACCGCCCAGCAGCGGTTCCTGCCCAGGAGCGGCCCTCTCGTTTTGAAACCCCGGCCCCGGCCCCAGGGGCAGCCGAAGGCGGGGGATGGGGGCTCATGATTCGTGGCAGGCGGCGGCGGCGGGGGACCCAAAACCTGGGTGCCCTGACCTTGCCCCCTGAACCCTGGAAGCCTTTCGAAGCGCCCGGCGGCCCGGCCGCGCACCCGCGGACAGGCCCACGACGGCTGCGAGGGCGTCGCGCTGCAGCATAGCCTCCTTGATGTCCCGCATGTAGGTGAGCTGGGGTGACGGAGATGGGGAGATGGGGAGAAGGGGAAATGTTGGTGGCTGGGGGAGCGGGGCAGCCGGCGACGGACAGGGGGGCCCAGGGATGGGATGCTGGGCGGCCGGGCGGGGCCGAGCGGGCAGGCCGCAAAGCCGCCGCGGCCGCGCAGCCGCGCCCGACGCCGCGCGCGCCGTTTCGTTTTGCAGCGCCACGTGCGCCGGGAGGCGCGCCTGTGTGCGCGGCGAACTTGCGCGGGTCGTGCGCTGGCGCCGGCCCAGCGCGCGCGCCGCACCTGGCGCAGGGGGTCGGCTGAGTAGACATCCACTGGCATAGTCATAAAAGTCAGCACCTTGACTGGTTTATGTTGGGGGGAGGGGGGGCGGGGCAGGGACGACGCGCGTGTGCAATTGCTTAAGACAAGGGGCAGGGCCTGCCGGCGGCGCCCCACGCGCAGCGCTGCCGCGCGGCTGCCCTCCGCCTGCGCCCGCGGCCCCGGAAATCCGCCGTGCAGCTTGGCGCAGCACTCCACGGCGCCCCGGGGGCGCGGGCGTGGCCTGCAGATGCAGCCGCTCGCGTCACACGCCCGCCGCCGGGCCGGGCCCGTGCGCCCCCTCCACCGCCCCACGCCACCCCCCTCAGCTGCTCACGCGCCCCCAAAAACGCCGCCGCCGGGCCCTGTGCAACCCAAAGTCTCTGCCGGCCGCCCGCTCACGCGCGTTGAAGGCCAGGTCCTCATCCTGGGGGTATGTCACCAGCAGCGGCACCAGGTGCGCCGATGCGATCTGCGGCGCGCGGCGCGGCGCGGCGGCGCGGCACGCGCGGGGCGCTGTTTGCGTGAGCGCGCCGTGGGCTGCGCCCGGTGCGGCCCGGGGCGCCGCGCGGGCCGGCGGGCCGCACGGCAATCCTGGCTGACCCGGGGTCGACAATTGTCACGCATGATCCACCCTTGCGAGCCGTGGCGTCGCCCGCGGCCAGCCTGCCGCTGCCGCCGACCCGCCGACCCAACCCGCCTCGCCGCCGCCGCTGAACGGCCCCAAGTGACGGGCGGGAGCTGCTGCGAGGGCGGCGCTGGGGCGGCGCGCCGCTGCCGCTAAAGGGGGGTGTCTGGTGCGCGCGCGAGAAAGGAACCAACCTGCAGCTCCCCCAGTTTGAAGAACGCATCCCTATCCTCGGGGTGGTCGCGCCGCAGGAACCTCTGAAGGTCTTTCAGGCAGGCTGCGGGGCGGGAGGGTCCGCCAAGGATGGGGTGGGGCGGCTCAGCACGCGCAGCACGGGGCGGCTCTGTGCCGCAGGGCGGGGCACCTTCCATGCGGGCTTGCATTTGCGCATGCGCGCATCTTGAGATTGTCCGCGATGCGTGTAGAGCCTGTCAGCTGCGGGTTTTGAGCACCAACAGGCACAATGCCTCGGACTCGAGGCTGAAGGCAGCAAGAAACGGGGCATGTGCGGCGGTCAAGCACAAGTGCGTGACGCCGACAGCTGCATCCCACGCGCTATGGCGCATCGCAGCGCTCACCCACGCAGTCCTGGTCTTTCTCGTAGACCTTTCTGCTGTCTAAATATTCGAAGCGACCCAGGCCTCCAGCCACAGAGAGCAGGAGGTCGAGATCAAAGCCCCCGCCCCCCGACTCCTCGAAATATTCGTCCTCCAAGTCAATGTCCATCTTTCAGGTTGCGAGTTATGGCATTAAACGGTGTCTCTGTTGGTGATCTGCTATGGCGCCAGATCAGCGTTTTGAAAGTGTTTGAGCAGCGACTTGGACAAAACTGATACATTTAATAACACACCACCACGCAATCGCGAAGCAGCGATGGGTTGAGGCAAGGAACCGTGGCGGAAGGCAGCAGCTTCACTGAATTACCTGATTGTCGCCTGCGCTCATGCCGTTGCAGGGCACAGCAACGTGCTCAAACCTCAGGTGAGACGGCAAGCTATACTTGGTACCTCTGCCATTTGCCGGCTACTGCACTGGTAGTGCGTGCTGGCTGGGTACATCAGTACAGGGGCTTTACACGGTGACAGGCAGACAATGGACATGTGGTGTAGATGACAAAGCTAGACGAGAAACACGAAACGACAGCGGTACAGTGTTGGACAATGGTAGCAGCAGCGGTACGGACTGTGGCTGGGGAGACTGCCAGCACGGCAGGGGTGTTGCGACAAGTGTGGCGCGAGCGGTGCAATTCATGATGGGGACGGGCCGCAGCTCCCAAGGTTCCTGGAAGGAGGGTGGGATTGGGCAGGACCATGCCGCCGCCGGCGGCAGTGCGCTGCATTCAGTACAGCCGGGCATCCCAGGCTTGCAGGGACGCTGCAGCTGGGCGTTGGCACCAGTGGGGCCGCCCCCGGCGGGGGCGGGGCCGGGAGGCAGGGGAAACGACACCCCCGACTGCGCTTCGCACAAACAGGCACGCGCCTACGAAAACGAGAACCCTCCGCGTTCGAGCCGGCGGCTGGCGGCTGGCGGCTGGCGGCTAGCGGCACAGGGATCAACATGCCCGGTGCCGGCCGGCGTTGGCAACTGCGCCATGGGTACACAGGCCGCCGGGCGTGCACGATACGGGAGCCATTGCGCTATTCTCGAGCTTGCGCGTCGCCGGCCCGGGGTCTTGAGGGCCTGGCATGCGCTGATCCCCCCCAAACAGTGAAGGACCGAAACAGAAACCGGTAGTGGAGGTGAGACGGCTGAGACCGCCCTCCCAAAGGACGCTGCCGCGCCCTGCTGCGAACGGCTGGCGTCGAGGCGCCTCAGCAACTGAGGTTGTGGGAGTGGTAATCGAATCACCACACGCGCGCTCGAGACCAGGACGTGGTGCAAGCTGTGCAGCGGTGCTGGTTCGATCGGTGCGAGGCGTGCTGGCGCCAGCCGCGTGGAAGCAGCGCCGGCGCGCTTTTGGTGGGGGAGGGGGCGTGCTGCGCGTGGATGCGCACGATTATGACGGGCCAGGTGGCTATGGCAAACAGAGCGTCTGGGTGCAGGCGCAGCGGAGTCGGCTACCAACGCAGCAACGCAGGGAGCGTGAGCATGTGGAGGGGGTCATGTGCCATGTGCCGGGAGGATGGGGTTCGAGCAGGGGGAGCGCCGGTGCGTGGGCTACCAGGAAGCGGCGGACGGGCTGGGCGTGCCTTGCGGGGGTGCGGAAATTCGCCGTCGCACGCGCGAGGTGCGCACGCGCGCGCGCGCGCACACACACACACACACACACACACACACACAAACACACACACACACACACTCACAAACACACGCACGCACACACACGCGCGCGCACACCAACACACACGTGGCGCCCGTCCCCTCTCCTCTGGGCGCCAGTGGAAGGTGGGTGGCGATCAAACGATTTGGCCGTAAGAGGTCGCCTGAACGGGTTTATTCTTCATCACACGCCGGGCGCAGTCCCACCGAGCCCCGCCCGTGCACCACAGCCGGCTGGGCCGCGCGCTTACGCCAGCAGTCTTGGCGCCCTTGCGGGGCCGCGCCCATCCGCCCGGCGCAGCCGAGGCAGATCCCCGTCGGCGCATTAAAGCGAGAGGATGAAACAGTCTGACAATTCCCTGCCGGCAGCTCTTGCTGCCGCCGCAGCCAGAGCGGCGGCAGAGCTTGCAAGCCCGCCCCGCCAGCAGATGAGCACAGTGTCCTTCGAACGCCTGGGATCGGCCTGCGGCGGCAACTGCACGACATGCCAGCCGCATGCATCCAGATGAAAGCCAACAGCAGGGGCTTGCACCCCGTGGCGGTGCCGAGGTGCCGGGTGTGTGTACGATTTGAGCCCGACTCATGATGTGTGAAGACCAGCCGCCCTCGTGAGCGGTGTACCTGCCCGGCGTGCTTTTGGCGCGGGCTTCGCTGACACGGCCCCGCCTCACGCCGCGCAAATGCACGTCGTGCGCTGTCCACACCCTTTTGTGCGGGGGCGGGGCGGGCGTGAACACGCTGATTACGTCACCAGTAACCGCTGGCCAGCGGGGCGGCCAAGAAGCCCGGCTGCGGGTGGTGCTGCACATGGGGGGAGAACGCCTCCTGTGCCGCAACGGCGGC
>NW_014012185.1:5214-6907 GCF_000611645.1 Monoraphidium neglectum
CTCCTGGGGTGGACGCGCCGCCGCCGCCCGCCGCGGCCGCACCAGCTGGCTCGTACACCTGTCCGGCCGTCCCAGGGGACGGCTGGCTGGGCAGTGGCGCCGGCGGGCTGGGCGTCGGCGGGCTGCTGTGGCCCGCCGCGGCGCGGGGCCCGTTGGCCGCCGGCACGCCCGTTGGCGCGCGCGGGGCGGCGCCGTGCGGCGCGGCGTGCGCGTGTGGGGCGCCCACGCCGCCGTACGCGCCGGGCGGGAGCTGGATAGGCGCGGGGCGCATGCCGGCGCCGGGGCCCGGCTGCGCGTATGGGTGGTTGGGGCCCCCGAAGCCAAACATGCAAGCCATCGCCGCCGCCGCATCCTGCGGGCCTGGGGGCACCCCCTGCTGCGGGCCGCCGCCGCCGAGCGGCTTCCCTCGCCAGCCGTTCTGGCCGGGCGCGCCGCCACCGGCGCCGTGCGGCGCCGGCGGGAGCCCCATGGAGTAGGGCGCGCCGCCGTGCTGCTGGTGGTGCTGCTGCTGATGCTGGTGCGCCGCAGCGGCCGCCGCCGCCGCAGCGGCCGCGGCCGCTTGGTTGAACAGCAGGCCGGGCCCGGCCCCTGCCCCGCCCCCGCCGCCGCGGCCGTACGCGTACCCGCCCGGCCCCGCGCCAGCGCCCGCGCCGTCCCTCGGCGCCCCCAGCGGCGCACCGCCGCCGCTGTTGCGGCGGCCGCCCAGGCTGCCCGAGTCTGAGCCGCCACTGTTGGAGCGGTGCGGCGCGGGGCCGTCGAGGGCGCGTTTCACCGTCAGCATCTTGCGGTTGAGGCTCTTGAGGTGCAGCCCGGCGATGGCAGCTTCCACGCAGCTGTCGTCCTCGAACTCGCAGAAGCAGTAACCCTGGGGCGCGGATTGGACGAAGCGTTGTTGGATGCAAGGGGACAGGGTTCAAAAAAGAGAGCATTTGGGATCATGTCGGGGCTCGTTGTGGCAGGCTGTGGGGCCCGGCCTGGCGCCAGGCGGGCGGGCGGGACGTGTGCGCACGCGAGCGGCACGCGGAGCCGTTTTTGGTGGCGCAGCAGCCGATGGGTGCGCACTAACCCCAAATGCGCCGCGCAGGCGGGGGGCCGTGAGGGAGGGGCTGGGGGCCGCATGCGCATGCGCGGCACGGCCACCAACCTTGGACTTGCCCGTGGCCTTGTCCATCACGAGGTTAAAGCTCTTCAGCTGGCCAAACGGCTTCAGCAGGTCCTTCACCTGCGCACGTGGGCACATGCGCATGTGCACGCCGTATGGGCGGCCGGGGTCGCGCCGGCATGCGGGCGGCCCTACGCGCTCTCTGATGAAACGCCCTCAGGGGCCGGCGACCCCGGCTGCGGCCGTGGCCGCGGCCACGCCCGCCGGCGGCGCGCCCCCTCGCGCAAGCGCAATCAGAAAACCGCCACGACACCGCGGCGGAAGCCACCCGGCCCACATTGGCGGCGGGCTCCAAAACAGGGCAAGCGCCCCGCCCCCGCCCCTCGGCCCCACTCGGCCCCACTCGGCCCCAGCCCTGGGTGCCGCCCCACCTGGTCGTCGCTCCAGTCGCTGGGCAGGCCGCCGACAAAGACCTTGCCCCACGAGTCCTCCACCACAGTCTTGCACATGGTCAGGTGGCCCAGCTGCAGCGTCGGGTCGGGCCCCAGCGGGCCCAGCAGCATGGCGGCCGACGCGTCGTAGTTGCTGGGC
>NW_014012185.1:7702-11658 GCF_000611645.1 Monoraphidium neglectum
GGGGGAGGGGGCGCCCTGCGGCGGGGGCCGCCGCAGAGCCAACCGTCGCGGGCGACGGGCTGGGCTGCCGCCGCCGCGCCGCGCCGCGGGTGGCGCCGAGTTCGAGGGTGCACGAGGCCGGCCGCGGGTTCTCGCCACGTCGCTGACTCAGCAGCCAGCAACACGCACACGCACGCGCGCACTCACACGCACTCTCTCTCTCACACACACACACACACACACACACACATACATACACACGCACGCACACGCAGGCACAGGCACGCACATGCACACCTTCAGGTTTGTATCCTTGAACTGTACGCCGTCAAAGGCCATCGCGTTCGAAGCTTCCTCCACACTGCGCAGCTCCAGGAACGCGTAGCCCTGGGGTGGGGGCGGCGGGGGGTGGCATGACGACGGCTGGACGAAGGCCCGTCGGCCCGCTGCAGGGCGCACGCGGCAGATTAGGCAAGCTCCGGGGCCGCCAGACGCGCAACGTGGCACAGCGGGCCGAGCGGCGGGCCTAGCGGGGCCGTTCAGCTTCCGGAGGGGGGCCGGCGGGCGGCAAGGGGTTGTTTAAAGAAGGGGAAGAAAGGGGGCGGCGCCGTGCCGCCGCCGCGCACCTTGTCCGGCGTGATCTTGCAGCTGGTGATGGCCGGGCCGGGGCCGGCGGCGGCCGCGGTCCTGGCGACGAGGCGCGAGAAGAACTGGTAGAGCTCCTCCTGATGAGATTTGGGAGGGGTGACGGGTGTCCGAGGCAGCGGGGGGGGGCCGGGAGGGGATCGGGGGATGTGCGTATGTGTGCGTGCGAGCGGGTTGGTGGGTGGGTCGGTGGGCAGGGGAGGGGTGGTGTGGGGGACAGGGCGGTGCGAGGCGGGGTTCGGGGTGAAGTAGGGGACAGCCCCCCGGCAGGCGGCGCTGCCAGGCATCGGCAGTGCGGGGGCGTTGGCGCCCCGCCGCGGTCCGAGGAGCAGTGAAGGGCCCGGGGCGCGCGAGGTGGGAGGTTCCCGGCCCGGGCCGGGCGGCCGCGGCTGGGGCCTGGCAGGGAAGCAGGGCGCGCCCTGGCACCTCGGTTGTGGCCGGCGGGACGCCGCCAACGTAGAGGCGCCGCGCGTTCTTCGCTAGCTGCGGGTTGGTGGACGCCATCTGCTGGTGCACGCCCGCCATCCAGGACCGCAGGTGCTGCAGCTTGCGCTCCAGGATCGCCGCCTGCTGCTCGCACTGCGCCACCCGCTCCTCGAGCGGCGCTGCCCGGGCGGTGCCGTCGCCCGCCGGGGCGGCTGCCGCGCCGGCAGCCTGGTCTGACATATCGGTGTCGTTTCGATCCACGTGATCAACACTATCCGGGGCCCCTGGGGGTGCAGGGCAGCGTATGCGACAGCTAAATGAGGGGTGTGTCCCACACCGACACGGGGTTGCCCGTCGTGCCGGGCGTTCGGCTCGTTTCTGGGCGCGTCGGGCCTTTTGTCGCAGCTTCCCTTAAGGGTCTCCGGTGGAAGTGCCAGTCACGGAGTCTGAGCGCTCCCCGCCTCGGGGCAGGCGCGCGCGCCCCCGCTCTCGAGGCCTTGCCTGCGTCGAGCGCTCCGTGTCCCATAGTTTCTGCTGGAATGATCCCTCGTTTGCCACCTGCTGCAACCGCGCGATCACGGGGTGATCTCGACGACTTGAACGAAAGAGTCCGCGCACGGCCTCGCCTCGGCAAAGACGTGATCGCGCGCACTCAGGGGGTGCAGTGCTAGCGGGCTGAAGGGGCACGCAACCCCAAGGTGCCGCCGCCAGAGTGGTCACCCGACGCGGCGACTCAACAGAAACGGCCGTGACCAGGCCGGCACCATCACGACACCCAGCAAACCTCGCATCCATCCCATCAGCGTTTATTATCACGCATTGTGTCGATCGCTGCGTGTGTGCGCTCGTCGGTTGTGCTTATTTGTGGACTGCGGCGTTTGACCCGGCACCAGCTGCACGCAGACGTTTTCACAGGAGTTGTTGAGCCCTCTCAGTGGGCGTGGCCGGCGTCCTCCTGGGAATTCTTTCTGGCGCAGGCGGTGACGCAACGCATGGCAGCGTCGCGCCCCTTCCCCCGACGACCGTCGTCAACAGGAGTGGCGGTCCGAGACGCCAGGCCTTGTGCACAGGGCCCGCATTACAATACAAAAGCGTTGAGGCGCAAGAGGATCTGTAGGGTCAAACCGCTCGGTAGTAGGGTTCGACGTCAAATGGAACGCTGGCGTCTTTCCAGGTGCGTCCTCATGGCACGCGTCAATTGTGGCGTCAAGCTTCAGTCAAGAATGGCGGCTCTCATGGCAGTGATGCTGTGGGCTGTTTTCAAAAGGTATGCAGTCTTGCCTACTCGAGGTTGGATGTCACAACGATCCAAACCCAGATTTAATGCAGAACCCCAATTTGGGGTCGCTTCGTAGTCAGACGCGCGAACGCTCCAAGTCAGCTCTTAAGCCGTGAGCGCCGACGCGGCTGATTCATGCCACCTCAGATCATGGCCCCCGAGAGCGACCGCGGCTGCGGCACCCCCAGCTCTGAAACAAGCAGCTGCAGGTCTGACACCGACCCCGCAGTGGAGCCGCCCGTCGCGCCACCCAGCCCGTCATCTCCGCCGTCAGGCGCGAGAAAAAACCTGCCCGGGCGCCCCGCAACCTCGGACAGGCCAAGGCGGCCGCCCGCTGCCAGCGCGGCGGTGGCGACGAGGGCCTCGCCGCCGGCCTCCTCGGACGCGCCGGCCGCTGCCGCCGCCGCGGGTGCACGCGCCGCCGCCGCGCAGAACGCGACCGCATCCGCGCCGCCGGGCGCGAGCGCCGCGGCCGCGGCCGGGGCCGCGCCGGCACGCGCGTTGGCCGACAGCCACACCGGCAGCGGGGCTCGACCGAGCTCCTGCGCGGTCGGCCACAGGCGCCGGCCGTCCCGCGTGAGGCCGACAGCTTCCGCCCAGCTCCTGGCATCGTGCAGGCCGCGCTGGTACCTATTGGGCAGCGGCGGCGGTGGCGGCGGCGGCGCGAATGGCGCAGGTGATGGGCATGGCGGCAGGGCGTTGGTGCATGGTGGCGTGCAGTGGGTGTATGCACCTCGACCGCGTCGTCCCGTAGGGAGCCTTGCAGGGCGCTACGCTGCTCTGCACGGGCCGGGCGCCCGCGGCGTATTTGGATTTTTTTCTCCTTATTGCTGGCGGCCGCCTGCCATGCGCAGCGCGGCTTGGCAGGGTCGCTGACTGGGCTACGCAGCCCCGGCCGCCTGGACGGCCGCTGTCAGACGGAGGCCGCCCTGCAGACCGCCCGAAAATACTCGAGGAAACAACCAAAAAGCAGTAATAGCCAAAGCAACATGCTGCAAGGTCCATTCAAGTGTATAAACGCAACACTCACATGTCGACGATGAATTCGTCCTGCGGCGGCGCCACCGCAAGGGCGCAGGTTTCTCGGCGGTTGTAGGGCCACTGCTGGTATGAGTCGGGGCTGATGGAGATCTCTGACTGCGCCGGTCGCGTGATGTACAGTGGGAGGCGGGCGATCTGGCGAGACGGCATGCTGCAGTGGGGCGAGATAGGTGCCATGGGGGGGGGGGCAGAGAGGGAGGTGGGTGTGTCAGGTGGGGTGAGTGCGGGGGGGTGGGTTCGGGTGCCTGGTGGGTGCAGGGAGGGTGGAGGATGGCGCGAACGGTCGGGCACTCGACGGGTCCGTTTGAGGTGGCAAATCACACAGCCGCCGTGGTAGAGGCGCCCCGCAACGGGCGTGCCTGCCAGTCGAGAGGGGCCTGGCAGCTAGGCGATGAGGCGGCCCCGCGCGACGTTGCTGGGCGCACACACGCGCGCACCTGCAGACGTTGACGGTGTGCGTCGTGTCGGGCGGCGGCGTGAGGACCGACAGCAGGCCGCCGTCGATGTGTGGCCGCTGCTTGAAGCGCACGGTGATGCTGCCGTCGCTGATCGAGGGCAGGTGGCTGCGGCGAGCACAAGGTGGGGC
>NW_014012185.1:12138-13367 GCF_000611645.1 Monoraphidium neglectum
GGGGTGTCGGGGTCGGGCGTGTCTGCCTGCAGCGGCCCGTTTCGCAGCTAGGGCTGGTAGCAATGCGCCACCGGCACGCCGGCGGCAGAGATGTTGACGTGAAACAGTATCGAAGATGCACATGCACCGTTGTGCCGCGTGCAGCCTGTGCTGCAGCGCACGCAGCTGCACACGCCCGCTGTGTGACCAAGGCAGGAGGGGGCAGCGCAGAGGTGGACGGTGGGTCTCCGGCAACCGGCCACTGCAATAGGCTGCAAGTTGGATTTCCATCTCTGCCGCTCCGCGGGTCATAGCCGCGCGCCGCCGTGCGCACCATGAGGCCAGCATGGCATCGATGAGCTCGTCCTTGGTGCCGAATGAGTAGTGCAGCATCGTCCGCACGCTGGGCCACACTGTGCGGCGGGGCGACGTCGCAACGAGGGGAGGGGGGCGCTCCAGGGGCCGCAGACGAGGGCGGGCGTCGGCCTATTGGGCCGCCAGGGCGAACGGCCCCAAAATTGCAGGCCATGCAGGCTCTGTATCGACCCTCGCAGCTCCCTGCTTCCTCAAATGCATATGTTTGATTTGTGCAGGGGAAGAAGCGCCCCCCGCTGACCGCCTTTGCGGGGCCGCCTGACAGCGCGCGCACCCTGCGTGACGGCCAGGAAGGTGGTGCCGTTGTTCGAGGCACCGGCGCAGGGCGGCAGGTGCGTCTGGAGGTACGACCGCAGCGCGGGGCCCAGGCGGCCCTTGATGCCGTGCTGCCGCACATCAACGGCGAAATTCTGGTGGGGGAAACAGGTGCCCAGCCGGGTGGATGGGACGGCAGGTCTTAGCGTCAGCCGTGCCCCTCACATGGGATCACAAATCCTGATGCATTCGCGAGAGCTGTTGCGAGCACGGTGCCGGTGCTGCTGCCTCTTAGCAAAAGTGCGACGATTGCAGTTGACTGCTGCCGCTTTCTGCCTCCACTCCCTCCCTTCCAGGACTCCGCCTGCGTGACGGCCTGCCGCCTCCTCGACTTCCGCAAACACCGGCCCTTGCCGCAGCGCGACGTGCCCACCAGTGTTGACAGCAGCACGTCTCGTGCGTCGAAGCCGCACTTGAGCAGCACCGCCCCCAGGCTGCCGCTGGAGGCGCCGCTGACCCTGGTGCTGGGGTCGACCAGGCCCAGGTCCAGCAGCACCTCGCCCACGCCAAGGAAGTAGGCGTAGCTGGGGGCGCCGCGGGGGGTGGGTTTGCGGGTGAGG
>NW_014012185.1:13800-16405 GCF_000611645.1 Monoraphidium neglectum
GGGGGGGGGGGGGGGGGGGGCCAAGGGGGGAGCAGGGGAAAGTTGCCCGGTGGGGACTGGATGCAGCTCACACCCCCCGCGCGCGAGCGTGCTTGCGTGCATGCGTGTGAGTGTGTGTGTGCGCGCAAGTGTGTGTGTGTGTGTGCACGCGAGTGAGTGTGTGCGTGCGTGTGTGTGTGTGTGTGTGTGTGTGTGTGTGCGTGCGTGTGTGTGTGTGTGCAAGTGTGTGTGCGTGTGCGTGTGCGCGTGCGCGCAAACAGAGTCTGCATGCCTGCGGGAGGCAGGGGCTTGCTGTCAGCAGGTCGGACGCCCTTCCGGGCTGCAAATGGGGACAAAGACTGCACGAGTACTGCTTGCCAAACCAAGCCGACCCCAGCTCACTGCAAACGGGCCGCCCAAGTCGCTACGGCCTACCGGAAGCCGCCGCCGCTGAATGCGATGCCCAGGGAGCCCTCCAGGTGCGCGCGCACGGCTGGGTGCAGCGACGCCAGCGACGCGGCCCGTGCGACCCTCGCCGCTGCGCCCGCCACGGCCGCGCCCGCAGCTGCGGCGATGCCTGCGAGGGTCGGCGCCACCCGCCGGCCCGCGCCGACCTTGCTGCATTGGCCGCGGGCGGACGCGTCGGCCGGCGCCGCGGCGTCGTCCGAGGCGCCCCGAGCGGCGCGAGGCTCGCTCGCGCTTTGCTGAGATGCGGCCGCCACCGCCGCACCCAGGAAGCCTCTGCCGCCCGCCGGCGGCCGCCGCCCAGCGCCCCACCGGCGGTGGTGCGCCCCCGCGCCCGCGTCGTCGCTCGCGAGGCCGCCGGCGCCGAACGGCGACGGCGGCGGCGCGGCCGACGGGCTGCTGCCGTCGCTGGCGCCGTCCAGCCAGGTGCTGGTCGCGGCGCTGCTGCTGCCGCCAAGGCTGGCATGGCTGCCGCTGCTGCTGGCGCTGCTCCGGGCGAGCAGCCCAAGGGTTGGGCCGGCGGTGACGCCGCGCGCCGACAGGGCGGCGTCCAGGGTGGCCTTGTTCATGCCGCCATATTCGGTGCCCGAGGCTTTTGGCATTGCCCACACTCCTGCCTGCTCCGCGCCGCTGCCGCCGCCGTCCCCGTCGCCGCCGCCATCGATGCTCGGGTATCTCCCTCCACCCGCAAACGGCGGGAACCCGCCGCCGGGGTCAGGGGGCGCGTCCGGCATTTTGGTGCAGTTAAAACACGCTAGCATCGCACTGCTGACGGCGTGAAGGCTGTAGGGCCGTTGCTGCTGGCGGAACAGCAGCGATCCTGCGTCCTTGAAGTGGTACACGACACACGGCGAGCTTGCAAACAGGCACAGCATCGTCTTCGGGGTTGTATGGTATAATATCAATGCAATTGTCCGCGGCGTGCACGTCCCACTTGCGCACGTGCAAGCAGGACTGCCGCACTCGATGCCTTGGATGCCCGAGTGACAGCAGGACTGTCAACAGCCACACTGCGGCTCATGCCTGGGCCTTATTGCGATTCATAGGACAAAACAAAACTGCTGCTTCTATACGGTATATAGTATGATGGCCATGCGTCGAGATGGCAGAGACCAGGATGCCATCAAGTGTCAACAATGCACTGTCATTCTTGTGTGGGTTCCCACTTTGAATCCTCATGCCGGAGTTGACCCGCATACGCAACACGGCCAGCCATGCGCCGCCCGCTGAGAATGGGATTGGTCAGAGCCCCAGCCAAGCCGAGGGATGAAGACAGGCTTGACTAGAGAATGAAACAGCTAGTACATAAGCAGGAGCCGAATGCTGGGCTGATGCTCGGTCTGGTTTGCTTTAAAATCGCCACACAAGATGGGGCACACCGCTGCCATGCAATTTGGACGCGTTTTGGTATGCAGCATAGACCCATTTAAGCATGCACACTACTTTGCGGGCCTTACTGTCCGCTGCCCTCCTGTACCAATATGAGTGCATTGCGAGCCTATTGCGCTCGATCCTGCTTGGCATCGGCCGCCCATCCACCAGATGCTTGCCAAGGCGCGTGTATTTGCAGCCCGCTTCAGGAGAAAGTCATAGCCCCACTGCAGTATCCAAAACTTCCTTATGGTCACCCCAAAGCGCTGCAGACAGTAGCGCCGTTTGGATGCAGGGGAAGAGTGCGGATTGCCTCCCCGCTGTTCAGCCAGTGTTGGCTCGAGATGTCTTGGATCTGCTAATGTCGCCTTACATTGTGACCATTGCACCGCAATAAAGTTGGTTGACAGGCAGAGTTTGACAACTGAAAAGTCAACATAGTCAACAAAAGCAGGATTGTGAAAGTGTGTATTTGCCGACAGGGTCTTGAAAAACAGCCCAGCCATCATTGTGAAACCGATTATGTGAGCTCGGCTGCGACGGGCCCCAGGGCGCGCGGCGAGTCGCCGCACGGGCCGGCCGCGCGCCGGCCGCGCGGCGCGCGGCGCGCGTCAGGAGGGCAGCGCGAGGCCGCTGTTCTGCGCCCGCCCGCTGGGCCAGGACACGTCCTTGACGGGCGCCAGGATGCGGCCGACCTCCTCCAGGGCGCGCGCCTCGTGCGCGGCCGTCGCGTCGTCGACTGGAGACACGCCCAGGGCCTTTGTGTCGGCGGTGTGGGGGGGTCGGGGGT
>NW_014012184.1:0-14123 GCF_000611645.1 Monoraphidium neglectum
GCGTTCTTCATCTCCCTCACGCGCCCCGACGCCGCCAGCAGCGCCTTGCTGGGCACGCAGCCGCGGTTCACGCAGGTCCCCCCAATGTCGTGGCCCTCCACCACGGCCACCTTGAGCCCCTGCTCCACCGCGTGCAGCGCCGCGCCGTGGCCGCCCACGCCGCAGCCTGTTTGGGGGGGAGGGGGGAGGGGGAGCGTGGACGGGCGTCGGCGGTGAGGCCCCGGGCTGTGCGGTCTCGGGCCCGCGCGCAGCCGGTGCCTGGACTGGCCCTCCGGCGCGCGGCGCCGGAACCGATGGCCAGCGCGTCGCGGCGGCGGCTCTCGTCTGGCGTTGCGGATCCCGAGAGGCGTCGCATACTTCTGATCTCTCGGTGATCAAGACACCGAGGGTCTTCAGCAAGCAGCCCGCTCACCGATGATCAGGAGATCATAGTCAGTGGCCTTGCTGGCGGCGACAGACACGCGCTGGGCGCGCGAGACGGCGCGGCGCGCGGCTGCGGGCCTGCGGCGGGGGCCGAGCAGGCGCGGGGACGGAGGTGGGAGGGGGTCAGATACATGTGCGTGAGGCAGGGCGGCTGGCTGCCTGGGACTGGCATGGGTGCTTGTGGGGGGAGCGAGGAATCAGCCACCCACGTCAGCGCGGCAGCATGCAGCGCGAGCACTGCACCCTGCACTTGTCAGCAGGCATGCTGGTGCTTCTGAGGTTGATGTGTTATGACACCATCCCAGCTAATCGACGCGCGGAATGAGGCTTCGGGCCGGGGTGCGACATGAAAGCAGCGGCGCAGCAGCGGCACAGTCGGATCCGTGCGCCCGCTGCCGCGCAGCGCCGTCTGCCTGATAATTGGGCTATTTCCGATGTTTGTCACGCATGACGCGTGAGTTGAAAGCCAACTCGTTCCGATCCGCGACGCCATTGGCCGAGCAGGTAAAGATCGAGCGTTGAGCCACCCCGCACCTGGCCACAACGGGCTGGCCGCAGGCAGCGCGGAGACTGGCCGAAGAGGCGAAGCATGAGGCATACACTCGCTGCCCAGCCTGGGGACGCACGCAGGGCGCCGCAAGCCTCTGCTGCTGAACGCCAGCACACGCTGCCACGGACTTGGACTGGAGGGCCGCCATTGTGTTTTGCGTAGAAGGTATGGCAATTGTGCCAATGCCTGTCGCTGATAGGCACTGCGGCCGTCGCAGGTTGGATGTGCGAATGCGAACGAATGCACGCAAGTGACCAGGGACCGGAAGCTCCCTTTGATCGGCTTGGCACGCAGATCGAAAGCTATATTGTGCGTTCAACTCGTGTTGACATGCCGCAACCGCAGCATACTGCCGCAAACATCGCAGCACCTGGGCGCCGTGATCAGAGGGCGGGCCGTGATCACGGGGCCAGCTCGTTATCAGGGAGGCAGGACCCAGAAATTGTTAAGTGGTGTGCACCAGCCCTCCCTTGAGCAGCCCGTAGGCCTATAACTCTTCGGGACCTGGCTGCCTTTGACCTTCTAGTCCCATGATCCCACATGTGAACATGCCGAACCAAAGTTGAGCGGCACCAACAGTGAGGTCAACAGCGTTTACTGTACACCGCCAACATAATCACTCCGGGCCTTCTCAGAAATGATAGTTGCCTCAGTGTCCCGACAACTTCCAAAGCCTGCGAGAACATCTCCCAGATCACTCCAGCAGCTGCTGCACGCTCGTGATCACCCTGAACCCGTGCCCGTCCGGCAGCGGCTTGTTCCCCTCCCGCACCACCAGCACCGGCCGCCACCCCGCCTCGGCCGCCGCGACCGCCTCGGCCGCCACGTCCGTCGCAAAGACGACCTCTTCCTCGGACGGGTCGACGCCGAGGGCCGCGGCGATCTCGCGGTAGCTGCGGGCCTCGGACTTGGGGCCCGATGTTGTGTCGAAGAAGCCGCTCAGGTACGGCCGCAGGTCCCCCACCTGTTGAAAGCAAGGGGCGGATGGCGAGGCGGGGTTCGGGCTGCATGAAGAGTCGTCAGAGACTGCAGAATGCAGCAGGGCTTGGGCAAAGCAGAGCTGGTCCTCGCGCATAGGGACAGGGGTGCTGCCGGCACGTCGGGACATCTGCGGGGAGGCGCGGGCGCGCCCGGCCGGGGGCAGCGGCGCGCCCCCGCGCGGCCCCTTACCTGCGTGTGGCCGAAGAACTGCCGCTGGGCCTCCCTCGAGCCGCTCGAGTAGATGTACACCTTGATCCCCGCGTTGCGCCACTCGGCAAGGGCGTCCGGCACGTCCCGGAACAGCTGCGCCACGAGCGCGCCCGACTTGAAGCCCGCGCGCCACACGTGGCCCTGTAGCTGCTTCAGGGCGCCGACCTGGCGGGGCGGCGCGGGGGCATTTGCGAGGGCGCCATCGGTCGAGGGGGGAGGTGGGCGGCAGTGGGCGAGTGCGGCCGCAGCGGGTGCCCGACGACACACGACACGCATGCGGCGTTGCAGGGTGCGTGCCGCGGGCGCTTGCTGGCGCGATGAAATAGCGTGCGCGCACCGGCATAACCATGCGGGTGGCCGCTCACCTTCCGGTCTGCCGAGATTGCCGCCTCCACCCACGACACGACTGCGTCCACCACCGCCGCCTGGCCGGCCGAAGCGGCCGGGATGGGGGCGCCACCGTCTTCGGCGGCCTGGGAAAGGATCGACGTGACAAGAGGACACCCCGCAGCACCGTCAGCGCGGTTCTACATGCATGTGCTGCATTCGCACTGAGCGGCGATATGATCTGCAATGGCAGCTGCACGCACCCCACCCGAGGACCTCTGCCGATGCGACCGACTCCAACAGACGCCGCCCGCCACAACTGGGACCATTGGCCTCTGCCCCACCCCCCACCTCCCCTGCCTGCCGACCCTTGGCTGCTCCGGTAGATCAAATAACACGGCACCCGCCCCCACCTGCTGCCTGATCGCCTCCACGTCCGCCTGGACCTCCTCGCCCTCAAAGCCGCCCTCCAGGTAGCCCCTCACGTGCTGCCGCGCGTAGCTGAACATCGTGTCCGCCACAAAGCTGATGGGCGCGACGGTCCCTTCAATGTCCAGCACCACCGCCGCCGGCGGCCGCCGCCCGCCCCGCACCCGCTTGGCGTTGCCGCCGGCCGCCGCCTCAGCCGCGCGCTTGCCGCCGGCCTCCGCGGCGGAGCCGCCGTTGGCGCGGGCGCCGTTGGCGGCGGCGGCGAGCAGCGGCGCGGGCGGGCGCGAGGCGTCGAGGCCCAGCTGCGCCATCTTCACGGCGGCCGCGAACAGATAGTCATAGCACTCCGCCTGCGTCTTGGCCTGGATCCAGGTCTTGCCCCACACGTACACGCCTGCGGGGAGCAGGGGCGCAAACAGGACGGCGTCGACGGGCGCGACAGCCGCTCGGCACGTTGTGAGCGCTGCTTGCAGTCCCAAGCCCTGCGGATGGCGCTCGCTCCCACCCCCGGGCACAAGCTAAATTCATCCACTCCCACTCGAGGCTGCGCTCATCCAGGGGGGAGGGTGTTCGCCGCCGCTGCAACAGCCGCTGCAACGCCCTCTCATCCCGCCTGCAGGCCTCCGACCGGCCGGCCGCCTGCGCGCCCCTGCCCGCCCACCGTGGCGCCGCACGAGCACCGCGTTGGCCTGGGGGTAGTCCGCGATCGCCTGGCGCAGCCGGTCTGTGAGCTCACACTCGCGCGCGGTGTTCTCGATAATGGGCACCACGCAGTTGCCATAAAACCCGTGGCCCGCGATGCCCTGCGGGCCGCGCACAAGGGGAGGCGGCGCGGGATTGGCGGCGATCGGGCGCCCGGCGGGAGCGCGCGGCGGCCCCAAAAAGGCAAGGCAGACGATGGTCTGCAGGTGCGCGGCCGGCTGCTTTGACGTGAGGAGCGCGCGCCCGCTGCCGCGGAATGAGGTGGGGGCAGCGGCGTCGGCGCCGGGGGGCCGGGCTGGGGCGAGGGGCGTAGCTGCGCACCTTTATCATTTCGAGGTGAGTCACTGTGAACTCAGTCGCCTGGGGGTCGAGCATCGTCGCCATCACCGCGTTGAGCGAGTGGCTGTGCATCACGGCGCCCGCGCCGCGCAGCTCATACGCCTGGTGTTTCGGGGAGCCGGGGCGGGGGGCGGCCGTGGGGCGGGCAGCAGCATGGCCAGCTGCAGGGCGAAAAGCAGCCAACCGCTGTGCTCCGTCGAGCGCGCGCATATGAGCACGCATGGTGCTTTGGCGGCCGGCAGCGATCGGTGGGCGCTGATGCGTACGGACATGTGAGCGCCCACGGGGGAGCAGCGCTGGGCGGCATATCCTCACCGCCATGAACAGAGGGGAGCACTCGCTCAGCTTGGGCGCTGGGTACGGCGGCGGCCTTGCCTTGGGCTCCTCAACCACGTCCCCCTTGCTATCAAGGACGTACATGTCAGAGGGCTGCATGCGCTCCTTCTGCACGCCAGAGGGCGCCATCACGATCCGGTCGTCGCCAGCCTTGACAGAGATGCCGCCGCCCGTGCCTGACACCCACCCCTGATCGTAGAAGAGCCGGCATAGCTCGCAGATGAGGTCCTTGGCCTCGCTGACGCCCACGCCAGCCATGCCCTAGGTGCTGATCTGCGGCTCTCTGTAATATAGCAATTGGTTGCGCCACTCAGCGATTGCGTACACTCCTTTTGATTGTTATCACACCTGCTTCCAAGCAGCGTTTGTGCTTCATGGTGCATCCGTGTCACTCGGCCCATCGGTAGGCCTCACTCGGCCGCCCACGCGCTCAGTCGCGCTGCTTTGGATGCAGCAGCGCTCATGTATACACTGGGGATCAAGTTGGTTTCTGCAAAGAGACTCAAGAAACACCATAATGAAGCACAAAACACCCCATGCACGCTCCACCATGTGACGTGCTTCGGGAGCCCGCTTCTCCACACTTGTGGCTACTTACGTCATCACCTCAGTTGAAAGGCTCAACTTGTCAAGTCGCCAGGTCTACCCCTCTTGAGCCAAGGAGGCCAACGGCACCCTGGGCAGGCGCGCCTGCTGCTCAATCAACGAGTGTCCAACAGCAAGCGGTTGATTGTCGAGGGTCCGCCCCCACCAAGGGCCTGGCCTTAAGAGCCGCCTGGCCCCACAATACCGCCATTACCAGTCTCCGCTTCGTGCATGTGACAGTAATATGTTGTATGTTGTTATGTCCGTGAAGCGGGCTGATAAATATCATTTCACCAAGCATTCCCAGGGCCTGTTTGGCTCGTGCTGCCAGCTTAGTGCATCGGCAAGGACCTCACTTGCTGCCGCGGCGACTTCAGTGATGGCAGCCCTCAGCAGCTCTGGTGAACCAGTTCTACAGCCGAGGCAAGCCAAATGCATGAAGTGCAGCCAAGTGCATGCGCCCTTCTCACGGGCACCCCACTCGCCGACAGGCGTTGGCGCTGCGACCTGCAATGCCTTTTGGAATGTATAGGCTTGTCAAATTTCCAATGAACGCCCTCACACTCCTCAACCCAAGGCCCCCATGCAAGTCAAACAAGCCAAACAACGATTACATGTGACAGGCAGATAACTTGCCAGTGCAGGTAGACGCCACAGTGCCCCTCATCCTTTCCGCCGTCCAGCGCCACCCTTTGCTCGTGCTTTGCTGCTTCCACCCGCCGCCGCTGCTGCCGCCTGTTGTTGTTGCTGCTGCTGCTGCTGTTGCTCCTGCTCCACCTGCTCCATCTCCTCATCTGCGGTGCGGCACACGGGGGCATGAGCCGAGCAACAGCAGTGACCAGAAAGTGGCACAAGCCCATGCAGCTGCCAAGGTAGTACATAACGGCCGGCCAAAATCTGGAATCAACAAATTAGCACATATATCGTGGGGTCTCATCATCGCGTCCGGCCACATTTGTGACTGGTGGGCCCGCCGCGCCAAGGCGCGCATGCACTTGCAGCGGCCTGCAGCGCAGCGTTGAGCGCGCACCCGCCGAGGCGTCCGCTCCTCGCGACATGAGCAAGAACATCAGATTATTGAGCTTCTCCATCCGTTTCACATCCACCAACTGATCAGTTTGGTACTTGAGGCACTGTGTGCGAGGTGTTGAGCGATCCCAGCCGATCAGCAGGCGATCTGGAGGCACCTCACAGGTTCTTGACGCTCCCAATAGCTTACCGTGACATCGTCTGTCACTTTTAGCACCAGCTTGCCCTCCGTGTGCCTGTACTTGATGCAGTACCGCGACTTCAATGGCTGCTTCCGCCATAGCTCCTCTGCTTGGACGTAAAATGAGTCCCAGTCGTCAATATACATATTAAACAGGCTCAGATCAGGTCTTTGCTCTTGAACGAGACTAGATCACTGTATTTCGGCCGTAAACAAGCAGTATCACATTCGCAACGATTTCGATTGTCTTGCTGCATGCAGTAACAGTGAGGCCGTGTGTGGAAGCAGGATTGGCTGGCGAGCTTGCGGTACCCGACAATGTCACCGATGGTGGCTGGTCTCTCACTGGTCTCTCACTGCGACATGTCATGGGGCGTTGGCAACATTGCTGCAGTGCCTGGCTGGCCAAACGCCCATGCAGAATGATTGAGGACATTGAAGATGAACTCAACATAAAAAAAACTCAACATGCACGTGCAGCAGCGCCCCCTGCATGGATGATGCTGTACGTAACGGTATCCGCACGAGCCAGCCATGCCTGCATTTGCTTTTGCAGTGCTCGACATGCATGGCCATGCCTGTATACATGCATGGGGTATAATGCAGATGCCTAGGAGGAATGAGCTGCAATTGACGTATTATTATTTATGTAGCTGCTCTTGGGCTTTGATGTGGAGCCCCGCAGTGGGCGCCCCACCACCGGTCGAAAGGCCAGCCGTTTGTGGCGGTTATGAGATCAGGCGCACGTCCAACACATGCGGCCCATCGTCACTGTGCCTTGCCAGTCTACCACGGGCATTAACGAGAGGATTGTCTCGGGCTTAAAGGGAGTGATGTTGTATGTGGCGGCTGTGTGCTCACGCATGGAGGGAGGACTTCGGCAGGTCCTGGTCTCATGCAGCTGGAAAGGGGCATTTGTCAGCGACGACTTTGTGGACATGGTGGTGAATTTCACCGCCATACGAAATCAAATTCAATCAATCACAAACCTTCATTGCGTTTTACTTGCTGCAATTTGTCCAATCCGTTGTGCCTGCGCAAACCAACCAAGCTTGAACCAGCCTCTCTTGCGCGTACAAGCTTTAGATGGCGTACGAGTTGCTGCCGTAGCCCATCTTGGGTAGATACACGTGCGTCGCATGCAGCCACCGTCCTACGGCAAGCTCAGCTGCGCCCAGGCGGTTTATGGCGGCGCGTAACCAGCGCCTGCTGCTGCGCGAGTTGGAGAACGACCTTCTTATCAAGCAGAGCGATGTGGAAAGCCTAACTCAACGCCAGGCACGCCTGCGAGCACGCAGCCATGCGGCACGGGCGGTGCTGTCACAGTGCGAGGCCCTTCTTGCCCTTGCAGCCGCCCTGCAGCGCGACCCCCCCGACAACGGCGGTAGCAGCGGCAGCGGCGACACGACGCCGGCGCCCAAGGGCAACAGCAGCCCACCAGTCAGCTGGGATGATCAGCTGGCGGCCCACATGCAGGAATTGAACCGCGAGTGGGTCGACAGCGAGTGGGCGGGCGACAACGTCACCGCATGCATGGTCGGCGGCGGCGTCGCCGCGGCCGCCACTGCTGCCGCGGCCACGCATGAGCAGCCGATCTGCCTTGGCTGGTCCCCAGGGCGGGCGGCCCAGGCGGCGGCGACGGCAGAGCTAACGACAGCGGGCCTCAGGAGCAAGCTCCAGGAATTTGCATGCAACGCCGGCCGCCTACTCCTGCGGATCCGCCACGCCGCGCCCGACGCGGCCGACGCGCGTTGCCAGCTGGCGTCGCGGCGCTGCGAGGTCCTGGGGCTGATAGCGCTCATCGCCGTCCGCCCGCCGGCGGGGCTGTGGCCGCTAACCGCCGTGCAGCTCGCGCCCCTGGACGGCAGCGCGGGCGCGGGCGTGGCGGCCGCCGAGGCGCACTGGCGGTTCGCGGCGGCGCAGCTGGCGCTTGAAGACTCGCAGGTGTGAGTGCAGCACGCAGGGGCCAACGCACCCACACAGGGTTGCCGCCGCTGCTGCTGCTGCTGCTGCTTGCAGTCCTGGCGTGGGGCATGTTGCCCGCATCCAGTTTCATGCTGCAGGCATCGCACGCCGCGCTGACTCCGCGCCACCCCTTCACTCCCGCCACCTCAGCGTGAGTATGTCAAGGCGCTGCTAGAGTCGGACGCCGCGCGCGCGCGCCGCACCGCCGCGCGTCTCCAGGAGCTGCTGCTGGAGAGCGCCGCGCGCGCAGAAGACACAGAGGCGCAGGAGTGCCTGCTGCGCGAGCTGGAGCGCCTGCTGGCCTCCGACCGCGTCTGCGGCACCGCCGTCGTGCTCGCTCTGTATGGCACCCTGCTGTCTGCGGAGCAATCGGCTGCGTTTTCGGTGGCCAGCTGGCCGCACGCCGCCAGCCGGGGTGCGCTCGCAAGCCTGCTGCTCTCAAATGGCGGCAGCGAGGCGACTGAGGTCGAAGAGGTTGCTGCCGCGTGCGAGGGCGGCTTGAAAATGGCTTGATGCACGTGCGTGCAGCGTGCGCGCACATAAGATAGTGTGAGCATTGCGGTTGCACGAGGGGCGTGGTGGCCCGCAATCTAGGTCACCTTCCTCCAGCTGCATCGCACGGCGCCACATGTCCTCGTGAACCACGCACGCCAATGTGCGGCGCTGTTTCCCATAACCTCCCACAATACATGCATATGCATTGTCCAGAACACAATTTTGGCGCCGTGTGTTTGCTTGGCGATTCATCGCCAAGCTTTCGGTCACCCGACGCTGCGCTAATCAGCATCGGGTTGGCGCCTGCGATCCCCCAGGTTTTGCCCCCACCATGCCTTCGCCCAGGCGCAGTGTCTCTCGGACTGAGGGCCTTGCTGATGTCACCAAACATGTTTCTTGGGGGATTGCGATCCAACACAGTGTTGATTGGGTCTTTGCCTGTCTCCCGGCTTGACGGGTTGACTCCGAGCGCTGGATTGCAGAGTAGCCCCGACTGAGCACGCGTCACTTCACTGACTCATGGGGCAGAACTGCTTGTGGTTTGCGGCCAATGGACTCTGGTGCTGCGCCACCAGCGCCCAGGCAGGCGCGCACAACACAGGCACCCCTGTTCGTCCAAGGTTTGGACCTTTGTTACCCGGCTATTTCGGGCCACATTTCACCCTCCTGCAAATCCTTCAACCACCGGTGGGCTCGGCTGCACTCTGAGTGTGCATTCTGGACCCCGGTATGCCATCATCGTCTCTTGAGTGGCCACGCCGTTTCAAAACACACCAGCCCCGTGCCGGTGCTGCTTCGTTGCCGGGTTGTTGTGGCTTCCTCTTCGAGCGATGTCGAGAGGGTGCAGGCGCGCGCTCGCGCCGCCGCGCCTGCATTGAGCGAGTTGCCGACTTTGTTCGGTCCTGTGCGGGGGCTGGGGCGCCTGTGCCGCCACGGTACATGCTGCAGACCACTGCGTTGCCCACCGTTGTCCCCAGTCTGCACGTCGCACCGTGCCTGTTGCCCGGTCTTTGTGCTAATCTGATGGATTCAAACCATACGTCATCAATCGCAAAGCTTAACCAATACACGCACACCTTTGCAAGACTGGCAAGGTGACTGCCCTTCCAAGCGGTGTCATTTGTACATGCTTTTGACCCACACGTATGCCTCCCCCTTCCACAAGCGGCACAACCTCAATGCCAAGGAGAGCGTTTGAAATAGCAACACCCTACTACAAACATTTAGGAAACCCTTTCGGGCTGTCCCCGCACGGTCTGCACTGCTGAACCTAGGATGAGGCGTGGTGGTTGGTTATTGCCCTCCATGAAAGCGAGTCCTGCTTGTCGAGCGAACTGTGTTCATCCCCGTTTTTGTCAAGAGCAGCGATGTCACTGACGCAGCTCGCAGTTCCGGCCACCACGCTTCCCGCCGTCCAGTCTGCTGTTTGGTCATTGCATCCCCACTTGGCGCCTGCACCCCCACCTGGCGCCCGCACGATGGGGATGGAACAGCACTTAATATGCTGTGAGCATGATTGTGGCGTGTGGGGAATCCTGCAACTCCCGCCGGTAGCTACGTACAATCTGTATGGTCATCACACATTGTTTGCACTGCTGACCAGGAGGCCGGGTACAGTAACCTTTGGTCACATGCAGCAACCGCAAAAAAACGGATACGACAGCATGCCACTGCAATCCTCGCGCGTCCAGTCGGGCTCAAATCCCCAGCAGCCGTCACAACACGAACCGTTCGCGTGGCAGTTTTGGTTACAGTAGTGCCGGCCCTCAGCGGCCGTCACCCTCCCGTGCCCCCGCCGCCGCCGCCGCCGTCCGCGCCGTCGACGGCGGCCCCGGCCTCCTTCAGCCTCGCCGCGAGCGCCGCCGACACGCCCCGCGGCCGCTCCGTCGCCGGGTGGCGCCGCAAGTGGTCCGACAGCCGCGCCAGCGCGGCGCATACCTCCGCCTCGCTCGGCCCCGACAGCTCCGCCACGCGGTCGCCCTCGCAGGCGCAGAGCGGCGCCTCCGCCGGCGGCCGCACCTGCGGCGGCGGCGGGCGGTCGTGGGCGCGGTCGGCGGCGTTTGGTGGGGGGCGTGGTTGGTGCGGTCCCTGCCGCCTGAGGGGGGGGGCTGTGATTTGCTGGGTCGAGTTTCAAAAGCAGGGTGCCTTCAAGGGGGCACCGGGCCACCAACATGCGAATGCATGCGCCCCAGCCCATGCCTTGCTCACCAGCAAACTTGCTCCCGAGCTGCCTTGTATCAAAGCCGCGTCTGCGCCGGCGAGCGAGGCCGCCTGGCTGCCGCTGACCAGCAGGCGCAGCCGCAGCTCGCTGTGCTGCTCCCCTCCCTCGCGAGCGTCGCCGTTGGGCAGCAGCGCGTCGGCGAGCCGCTGCAGGGCCGCGGCGGCGCCGCTTTCGCTGACGTCAGCGCCCGGCTCTGCGGCCGCTGGTGAGTAAATCACGAGCAGGCGCTCAGTGCAGCCAGGGACAGGCCGGATGGTACGAATGATGGCGCCCGTTTCTCGCTCTATGCGCTCCACGACGGGTTCGCCGCCGCTCGTTAAAAGCAGGCTGTCTGCTTGTGCTACTGTCACCAGCAATCGCAACACCGTATCGCTTGCAGCTGCCGTGTGCGCCCGCTTGGCAGCCGGGTCGTCGTCGGCTGTTCCGTTGGCGCTGGTGGCAAGCTGCCGTTTGCTGCCTGCTGCAGTTGGTGGGCTGCTCCCAACGGCCGCTGCCGTCGGCTCCATCGCCAATGAGGAAGGGGTCACAGTGGTACCCTTATCATAAGAGTCTAATCGGTCGTTTAGTGGCTTGCAATGGTGGTTGCTGAGTGAAGTCCTTGTGATCTGGCAACATCAAGGAGCATGAATTTGTGTAAACGCTGATTAAAAATACGGCGTCACCTTACGATGATACGATCGACGAGTCTCGAAAAGGCCGGGTGACATGTGTCACTTGCACTATTGCACTGCACACCAGCACCCATTCACAACATACGCATTCCACCCAATCAAGCAACGTGCCTATACATCCGGCCACACACATTTTGGTCGGCTGCCTCACTTGCAAAATTCGCGCGTGATCTGGGAGGCGCGCGAAGATCGAAGCGCCGAGCGATCGTGGTGCCGCCGACTATTGCTAGGCCCGTGATATTCGCAGGATACCTCACGGTCTACTTCTGAAGATATGGTGCGGCCCCGTGCAAGTAGCCCGCCCGTGAGGCGGTGCACGCTCTCCCTGCACTCGTACCTAATAAGCCCTCCGCTCAAACTTGCACACTTGCTTCGTAGAGTGACTTCAGTGGCCGCGCGGCCAGCGAGGACGGGGACATGGCGCAGCTGGACGACTATGTGCCCGTGCCCGACGACAACCCGGACGCGGCGGGCGGCGCCGCCAGCCAGGATGTGACAGATGACGATGACGCCCTGCCTCTCGAGGAGGAGGAGGGCGAGGACCTGATGGAGAACATGCAGAAGTGAGACAGCATGCCGCTGGCGGTGGCGGTGGCGGCGCGAGTGAGGGTGGTACGGCAGGCCTGCAACGCTGGCCTGTCTGCAGTCGACATACGGTTCTCTCGTCGCACGTTGCGCCATGCGCGCATGCAGTGCGCACGCCGCCTTGCCGCGCACGCCAGCCCCCCTCATCCCCTTTGACCCCGCTCCTGCACAGCAAGCACCGATGTCCTGAGCCAACCTCGCACCCCAGCACGGCCCGGCCCCTCCCTTTCCCCCATCCCCACCCCCATCCAAGTGACTACCGCGCCATGTCTGGGATGGACCAATACGAGGCGGACGGCCTGGACCAGGAATACACAGAACAGATGACGTACGAGGAGAGGGTGAGCGACCGGGGCGCGGTTTCTCTATCAACTAGAAAAGCCGCCGCTGCTTATTGCAATCGGCCCCGGAGCGCGCACGGGCCGGGTCGGCGTTTGCAGAGAGGAGTGCGGGCGCGGCCGGGCATCAGCGGCACTGAGGCCCCGTGTGAGAGGTGCAGGTCTGATGGGAACGACTGTGGTCGGCACCGGCGGCGCCCCGCCGTCACCCCGCCCGCTCTCCCGCGCGTGATCACCCCCGCGCCAGGCCGCCGCGCGGCTGGCGGCGGAGGCGGCCCTGGACAGGCGCGACGCGGGCGGGCGGCGCCGCAAGCGCATGCCCGGCGCGCTGGAGGGGCTGGACGATGATGACTTTGCTGATGTCAGGCGTCGCAGGTGGGGTTCGACGCACGCACAGTGGCGACTGCATAAGTGCGTGTGCGTGGCGGCGGTCGTCATGTGTGTTTGTGCATATGTGTGTCGGGGGGGTGGGGGTGCGCGTGCGGCGGGGTGGCCGCTGCCCGGCAGGACGGCTGGACCCGCCGGAGGACGGCCGCGGCGCGGGGCGCGGACGGCTGCGCAGCGCGCGCGCAGTACCGCGGCGTGTGCCCACGGGGGCCCACACGGGCGCAGCAGCAGGATTGAAATCACGCCCGCTTGTCACGCCTACCCACCCACCCACCGCCTTCCATACTCACACGCCGCGCACGCGCGTCGGCCCGTCAGGCTGGCCACCCAGGAGGAGGATGACGGCGATGAGGGGCCGCCGCGCGTCAGCCTGGAGGAGTTCAGGTGTGGGGGGGGGAGTGGGGCGAGTGAGGGGCGGGGAGAGGCGAGCAGCTCGGCAGGGCGCGTCTGGCGGGCCGTCAAGAGGGGGTGGCAAGGGCAAGGGCGTGCTGGGGCTGGCGGAGAGAGGGAGGGGTGCAGGCAAAAAGGGCCCAGGCCGGCGCACGGCGCATGGCCGGGAGAGGGCGCGGCCAAATACACGGCGATGAGAGCCGTTGATGGACACAGGGCGTCGCGCGAGCAGCCCCTGTATGTCTCTGGAGGGTAATGGGCGAGGAGCGCCCGCCGCCGACCGCGCGCGCCCGCGCCCGCGCCCGCGCGCCCGCAGCGGCTGCGTGACGGACTGGGTGGCCAACCCGCCCGTGGCTGCGGAGGTTCAGCGGCGGTTCAGGCGGTTCCTGCGTCAGTTCCAGGATGACAAGGGGCAGCGCGTGTACCTGCAGCGCATCGAGGCCATGGTGCTGGGTGAGGGGGGGGGGAAGAGGGGGCGCGTGTGAATCTGCGCATGTGCATGTGTGTGTGTGTACGTGTGTGTGAATGTGTTTTTTTGTGTGTGTGCATGTGCATGTGTGTGTGTCTGTGTGTGCGTATGAGCTTGAGACAGCATGTCAACGTCAAGATGAGCGCAGCAGGTGGATAGAGCGAGAGTTTCGAAACTTGCATGTGAATGTGAATGCCGCGTGGTTTGGGGTTGCGCTGAGCGGCCGTGGCGGGCGCGGCAGGGCCCCCATCCTCCGAGCTTTCTGTTCGGTGCTCACCCCCTCGCCGCCGCCGCCCCCTCCTCCAACGCACAGCCAACCGCCAGAGCCTGGAGGTGGCGTATGGCGACCTCATCGCCTTCCCCAACTGCCAGATCCTCGCAGTCTTTGTGGCGGACGCACCCAGGTACGCGCAGGGCAGCACGCCGCGCTGGACCCGCTTGCCTCGCCTGCATCCCCACGAATTCCCCCGTCAACCCCTTGCTCGCCTGCGCGCCCCCGAGCCCCTGCTG
>NW_014012183.1:0-3241 GCF_000611645.1 Monoraphidium neglectum
TTTACGCGGGCGTCACAGCCTGCGTAGTCTCTCTCTCTCTCTCTCTCGGCTTCGTCGTCCGACAGCCTGTGCTGCGCACCCAGGCCGCGAGATGAGCCAGGAAGTTGTGTCGTAGGGGTCAGCGAGGTGATCAGGTGTGCTGCTTGACCATTACTTGTTTCGGAGTGCTGAGGCAACGCACGCCTGCAACAGGTTGCGCCTGGTCTCGGGAGAGCATCGGCCTGGACGATGACACCATTTGTAACTCGGTCAAGCACATCAGGTGCCCGCGGATCGGTCCTTTCCCGACACCTGATTTTTTCAAAAGCGCTAAAATTGCATTGCTTACCCGCCAACTGGCGGTTGATCCCTGCATGCGTGCGGTAGCTGCCAAGTTGTCACTCCCCAAGCTCTTCATATTGTGTGACTCTACCACATCCTTCAGCAGAACGATTGTGCGCGTTGCAGGGCTGGAGGCTGGGTAAAGATGCAATGTATGTCCTTGCTGGCAGTGGAAATTGACCGTGCAGCACCACCTTGCCACCCACCCTGCGTGCCCCACCGTGTGCCGCGCGCGTCATTTTCTGCAAAGTGAGGTTCGTAGTTGGTTTGGTTAAACAACAGGGCAGGTGGCGGCATGCAACCATGCGCGACTCTACATGGCATTTTCAAACCATTTTGCGGGCGGTCAAGGACATCAACTGCACTTGGATTGGGATTAGCTAATTGGATTGTTACTACTTGCAACAATCTTGATGATCCCACGGTCGCCCGCTCCTGGAGTCGTCCAGGCTCATGATGGGATGTGACTTTGTAGCCTCAGCGTTGTTTGACTGGGATTCCAAAGGCCACCGGCGGGGTGCCGTTCAAAGCAGGCATGCACGAAGACCCCAAGTGTGTGCTGGGCTTCACTGCGCACAGAGGCGCACATGCGGGAACGAGGGTGCAAACAAAGTGCAGCGCAGCGCGCAGGTTCGCGGATGCAGTACCATCAAGCAAAGCGTGTTAGTCCGATACGCCAGCGCATGGTCCCACGCACTGCGGCTTGTAATTCCACCCTCCCGACTGCTGGCGCACGCCTGCCATCGCTCCTGGGCCCCGGTGGCGTAATGCGACGCAAGGTGCTGTGGCAGGCAGGGTACTCATCGATGCTTGCTCGGCTTGCATTTGCACCTCTCCTATTCGCACTTTCCCCTGTTCCCCGCCCCGTGCGCCCTGCCCCCTGGCCCCTGGCCCCTGCCTCAGCAGTAGATAGCAGAAGGTACAAAAGTGCATCGGTTCAAGTGGACTGCCAAAGACTCAAGACCAAACCGTTTACACTTAAGCTTTTCCAACCGCCACGGGCTTGGCAGCCGCGTGCGCAAGCTGATGTACACTGGCGAAGTAGCGAATGAAACGAAGCCTGGGCTCTGCGGGTTGTGCCAACTTGGCCAAGTTAAGGGCCGCCACTCCAATCATCGTTCAGTAATCGTGATGGCCCAGCTGAAGTAAATCATGCATGTTTCTGAAGCAAAGACTGCCAGGAATGCCATGTGCAATCGGCACATACAGCGGCGCCTTTTGCTTACAGCGTGCGCTGAAAACAGCCGTGGCTCCGCGCGGATAGGCAATCCCGGCAGCACCGCCTGGCACTGAGGCCGTCGTGCTGTGCGCGTGCGCCGCACGTGCCTGGCACGCAGTCTGCATGATACACGGCATGCCGCCCGGTGCATTCACCGGAAACACATAGCTGGTCGGTTACGATTGGGCTCCGGTCCGGCAGGCAACCCGGGCAGATCGTCCTCCGACCTCGTACAACGCGCGGGTGATGCTGCTGATGTATCGGCAGGGCGGGAGTCGCAGGGCTCCAATGAGCTGTAGCGCTTCAGCGGGACCTGCAAATTTGAAATCAGCAGGAAAAGTGGAGTCGGCAGATTCAATACAGTGAGTATAGGGATCATGCCCTGCGATGCGGCAAGGTCGGCTCAAACCACACGAGCAGCAATGGCTGTGCTCTGCCTTGAATGGCGCAGCCGAGCGCAGGTGTTGGCCCCGCATCCCTGCAAATTGGGCACAACAGCGGGACGCGCTACTCTGATGTTTCGTGGTGTCACCGCTCACCAGCCGTTGTAGTTCTGGCTCCAAGCGACTGAATTGGCCTGGACAGCGCCAGTGGCCGTGGCGCGGAACGCGTCATTGGGGTTGTCCAGGGAGGCCTGCAGACGGGCGATTGTGGAACACGCGGGTGCCAAGGTTGGGCGGCCAGGCGAGACGGGTTTGGGTCGTGCCAAGCTTGCAGGCGGGCGCGACAACTTGGTATCGAGGCAGAATTGCTGTAATGGGGCAGGGTACAGCGGGCCGATACTTTGGGGCTCAAGCCACCAGCGCACGGGCGCGGTGCAAGGCAGGCGGCCGGGGGCAAGCGGCCGGGCGCACGCGCCAGGCATCCAGCCAGAGGCGGGCCAGCGCCTTGCCCAGTCCGACTGGCCCCCCACGAACCCCCACCAACGCGCCCCATCACAGCCCTGCCCCTGCTGGGCATGACCCCCTTCTCTCTCTCGCGTGCGTGCGCGCGTGCACGTGTGCACGCTCGCGCGCACACACACACGCACACACACGCACACACACACATACACACACGTGTGTGCACACACACACACACACACACACACACACACACACACACGCGCGCGCGCGTGCGCTCTCGCTCTCTTTCTCTCTCACATACACACACATGCTCTCGCTCTCACATAAATACACACACACTCTCTCTCACACAAGACGCACGCACGCACACACACAGTATAGCGCCGCCAATAGCGCGCGCACATCTCACCCTGATCGCCGCGGCCGTCCTGTCGCCCGCCAGCTCAGCGCGCCTCGTGTTGCTCCCCATCTTGAGCGCGCCCGCCGCGTTCGACCAGAGGTTGGTCACTCCGCTGCCCGCCGCGGTGCCCTGCGCTGCGCTGCCGCCGCGGATGGCGGACTGGGTATACTCTGATGTCAGCTGCCCGCGCGTGTTGCGGTCCATGCGGGCGGCGGTGTACGCGGTCTGGGAGTCCACCAGGAAATTGGTTATGCCCTCCCGGGCTGCCGCTTGGTTGGCGTCGGCGTTCAGGAGGTTGCCGGTTGACCGGTCAAACCTGGAATAGCCGGTGGTGCGGAGAATAGGGACGCCTTTGATGTACTTGCCATCGGTGAAGACGCCGCCGTTGTCGCCGGCGGTGGCGCTGCCGCCGAGGGTACCTGCGGCGGCGGACACCTGTGACAGACGGCGGCGTGC
>NW_014012183.1:3448-4511 GCF_000611645.1 Monoraphidium neglectum
GAGTGCCGGGCGGGGGCGTTGATTGGGGGCGAAGGACGGGTCTGATGATGTGAGATGGGGCTTGAAATTGAACGGGGTGCGGTAGTGGGTGCGCGGCCCCGAATGTGGCGTGGCTGGGCGCACAAGCGCTTGCAGACGAAGCGGCGATGCAGGCGTCCGGGCGTCGCGTGCTGTGACCTTGTCAGGGCCCTTTGCTGGAGCCATACATACGCTGATGCCACCTCGGTTGCTGACGCTGCGCCACCCGCGTGTTGACGCGACCGCTCGCGCCCCCCTTGGCTGATGGTTCGCCACCCGCTCTGAACGCGCACCTGTTCCGAGCGGCCGCGCCGATGTGCAGGCAGCGCTGAGCACTAGAGAGATCAGGAGGATGTTCGTATGCCTCATGGTGCAAGTTGTGGTCGACGCACCCGCGGTTGCCTGGCGATGTGAAGATTGGAAGGAAGCCTGAGTTCGAGGTACAGCGAGAGCTTTGATTGAAGTGTTCGGAAAGCGAGTGTGTAGGTACAATAAGTGCGCGTGTTCACCTTGTCAAAACGCTGAAGCTCTCACTCTCCCGGAATGCAGTGTCATAACAAATGCCAGCTCTTGGTTGTGTCTGGTGACGCTCTCACACACCCCCAGCACCAGACCCATTTGTATGGGGATCGCAATGATTGAGCGCTTCAACATGTCGAGACCCGTGCCAGCGACCGTTGAGCGCAGCACTCGCCGCTGCGAACCAGGCATGAGTACAAGGTCACCCAGAGATAGCTAATTCTCTCACGTGCCCCTCATCCCTGTCGGCCGTCCCATGCCGATTTCCCACTGCTGAATGTTCTGATCACTAATGACTATCCCTGATGATGTAAGCAGATGCGAGTACGCATGAACGGCATGATGGACGGAACGGACGCGACGACAGCAGTAGACAGCGACCACATTGAGTGTGCCATGAAGGGCACACAGCGGGTGGGGTACTCCTGCCCATATCCCGCTTTGAGCAAAATCAGAAGGCCTAGAGAGAGAGAGAGAGAGAGAGAGAGAGAGAGAGAGAGAGAGAGAGAGAGAGAGAGAGAGAGAG